>NC_090656.1:46338744-46528744 GCF_040937935.1 Hyperolius riggenbachi
AATTTCAAAATTACCCCCTTATGTCATATAAACGGGCCCCCACACCAAGGGACAAGTTGGTGAGGGCAGACATGGGTCCATTGAGTACCAGGGTCCATGGAATGTCCCGCCCTAATGGCACTTACCCGTGTCTTAATTGTGTTCACTGTCATAGTGTCACTAAGGGTAGCTATATAGGAGCTGGGAAATTTGGGCGCATGGGGCTAGTGGACAAAAAGGGCGCCGCCATAGACGGCCATATTAATTAGCGTTTATCTGGCGCCTAACGGGAAATTAGGGCGCCTGTGTTAATATAGGTTTTATACATACACAAATCCTCATTTTAGCTTTACAAACATATAAATTACTGTTTTACATGCATATTAACAAATCTTCATTTAATGATTTAAAAAACACCTTCTAAATTATTTTATAAGCATTCTTTTCATAAACCTTCATTTTTTCATTTCAACCGTGAAAAAAGGGCGCAGATGTTAATACAGAGTTTATACAACTAATAAACCTTAAATAGTATTTCCTGAATTTTCACACCCTATTTCGATTTTTCTATTGCAAATTTATATATATGTTTAACTACATAAATACTTTAACGTTTATATACTATTTCTGTTTAATCATTATATGAACACTTTAAAAATCTGTCCACCAATTAATTATAATTTTAATATGTACAATAAATCACTATTTCACAAATGTACGCTACTAATTGATTTATAAAACTTAATTTACAATAAATCCTTACCTAATTTTTGTAGCTGAAATTTTTGTACTAAATTACAAATCCAATGTTATATAATTTCCGAAATACGTGGTATTATCTTACTTATGATAAAATTATTTCCGAAACTTTTAATTTTCAGTGCCCACTCTTCTTGTGACAGTGGTATTATATTACTTGTGATAAAATTATTTCCTAAACTTTTAATTTCCAGTGCCTACTGTTCTTGTGACACTTGTATTTTCCACTCTTCTTATAAATATTTTCATCTTTAACTCTGTTGATTCCATTCCCGTGTGTAATTTCTTTCGATGTATTGCAGCTTTTTAACGTTTTAATTTACTAATGTCACTTCACCTTATGTCCCTCGTTGTATTACCCCTTTTGTAGTTGTGTTCTCTTCTTTATTCATCTTGTATGTAAACCTCTGGCTGCAAACCTCTGTGCTCCTTGTGTCACTCGTTACTATTTGTTTAATCCTCGTAATAATTTTTTAACTTTAGTATTGTGTAAAGTTTTTTTTCTCCTGGTTTCTATAATTCATGTCCTTATATTTCCCTTTACAGCATACATGTACACCTCCATTTTTTGTGTCAAATTCTAACTTAGTTTTTTACATAACTTACACATATATGACAATGTAACTGTGTATGTGTGGCCTGATATTCCAAATAGTAACATGACTCACTTTCTCAAAACACCTCTTCAATGGCTGACTAGTTGACAGTGTACCTACACACGATAGAGTTATGGCTTTTGCCTATCATTGTAGTATTGTTAACGTACTAAACCTTAAATTCTACAAGAATTACCAAGAAACACATACTTCAGTACAATATCTTTATTTAAACTTTCTTATGTATTACTTTATTTTAATCACCATTCCATACAACTGCTATATCACATACAGTATTTGGATGTAATACAATTAAAACATTTCTCATAAACAGAATTCTCTTATATATCTTTAATATATATCCTTTTTTTATCATTTTACATCTTTAATATAACCTTTAAAAACCCCATGCAATTCAAATACATAATTTACATAGTATTCAAATTCCCTAGAAGTTCTAATGTTAGTGTTGTGGTCAATATTATTTTGGGATAGTATGTTCAGTACCATGCTATGAGAGAGTAGTGTATAAGTATTTTTTTTTCTTTTAAACTATCAAAATCTCACTAACTGTGGTGTATAAGCACCACCAGCTGGTATGTGCATGGTTGTGTTTATTTTTTGTATTATAGTGTATACTAACGTGCCAAGAGACTGTAGTGTCTAAGCAACAGATGTGGCCTACAACCTCACTGACTTATGTCACGCTGAGTCATCTGTACTCATTGCTTTGGCTGACGCCAATACCATGCCATAAGACAGTGTTGTATAAGCAACACCTGCTGCTGTCTGCAAGGCTGTGTTTCTTCTTATTCCTATTGTCTACAGTAACGTGCCAAGAGACTGTAGTGTCTAAGCAACAGATTTGGCCTACAACCCCACTGACTTATGTCACGCTGAGTCATTTGTACTCATTGCTTTGGCTCTCGCCAATACCATGCCATAAGACAGTGTTGTATAAGCAACAACACCTGCTGCTGTCTGCAAGGCTGTGTTTCTTCTGATTCCTATTGTCTACAGTAACGTGCCAAGAGACTGTAGTGTCTAAGCAACAGATTTGGCCTACAACCCCACTGACTTATGTCACGCTGAGTCATCTGTACTCATTGCTTTGGCTCTCGCCAATACCATGCCATAAGACAGTGTTGTATAAGCAACACCTGCTGCTGTCTGCAAGGCTGTGTTTCTTCTGATTCCTATTGTCTACAGTAACGTGCCAAGAGACTGTAGTGTCTAAGCAACAGATGTGGCCTACAACCCCACTGACTTATGTCACGCTGAGTCATCTGTACTCATTGCTTTGGCTGACGCCAATACCATGCCATAAGACAGTGTTGTATAAGCAACACCTGCTGCTGTCTGCAAGGCTGTGTTTCTTCTTATTCCTATTGTCTACAGTAACGTGCCAAGAGACTGTAGTGTCTAAGCAACAGATTTGGCCTACAACCCCACTGACTTATGTCACGCTGAGTCATTTGTACTCATTGCTTTGGCTCTCGCCAATACCATGCCATAAGACAGTGTTGTATAAGCAACAACACCTGCTGCTGTCTGCAAGGCTGTGTTTCTTCTGATTCCTATTGTCTACAGTAACGTGCCAAGAGACTGTAGTGTGTAAGCAACAGATGTGGCCTACAACCCCACTGACTTATGTCACGCTGAGTCATCTGTACTCATTGCTTTGGCTCTCGCCAATACCATGCCATAAGACAGTGTTGTATAAGCAACAACACCTGCTGCTGTCTGCAAGGCTGTGTTTCTTCTTATTCCTATTGTCTACAGTAACGTGCCAAGAGACTGTAGTGTCTAATCAACAGATTTGGCCTACAACCCCACTGACTTATGTCACGCTGAGTCATTTGTACTCATTGCTTTGGCTCTCGCCAATACCATGCCATAAGACAGTGTTGTATAAGCAACAACACCTGCTGCTGTCTGCAAGGCTGTGTTTCTTCTGATTCCTATTGTCTACAGTAACGTGCCAAGAGACTGTAGTGTGTAAGCAACAGATGTGGCCTACAACCCCACTGACTTATGTCACGCTGAGTCATCTGTACTCATTGCTTTGGCTCTCGCCACTACCATGCCATAAGACAGTGTTGTATAAGCAACACCTGCTGCTGTCTGCAAGGCTGTGTTTCTTCTTATTCCTATTGTCTACAGTAACGTGCCAAGAGACTGTAGTGTCTAAGCAACAGATGTGGCCTACAACCCCACTGACTTATGTCACGCTGAGTCATCTGTACTCATTGCTTTGGCTCTCGCCACTACCATGCCATAAGACAGTGTTGTATAAGCAACACCTTCTGGTTGTGACTTTAGAAAATTCTAGTTAAATTTTGTACTGTGTGTAGTCTGTATGTATATTATTAAAAAACTGTACTATTACCATGCCAAAAGATAGTGTTGTATCTTCCCATAAAAATTATTACTTTTTAAAATATCTAAGATGTTTATAACTAATAGTGTTGTAATCAGTTATAACAATTAATAATGCAAATTGTTTTTGAAATAGATGTTTTGTTTGTTTTTCAATAATATTAGCAGTGTAGTTTAAACTATTATGTCGTAGGTGGCGGTATTAAATAATAGTCTGTTGTTATTAATAGATATGTTTATTGGCCTTGCATGAAGTAGGTGCCATGTTTTTTCAGCATTAAATCTTATACAGTTGCCTGATTTTTGCATTATACATCTTTTTTTTTTTTTTTTTCAAATGTGGACCGTTGTGTATCTATGGCCTGCAAAACTTAGCATTCTCGCTGTAAATATTAGTCTGGAGGAGGTGGTATAAAATAATAGCTTGTTGTTAATAGTAGATATTTACATTGGGCTTTCATGAAGTTGCTGCCGTGTGTTTTCATCATATAATAGTGGAGACCACCCTGATTTTGGATTTATAGTACCATTTTTTTTTCAAATGGAGGTCCGGTGTTTATCTATGCCGTGCAAAACTGAGCAGTCTAGATTTGAATATTATGCTTGAGGCGCTGGTATTAAAGAATACCCTGTTGTTAATAAGAGCAATTTTAATTGGACTTGCATGAAGTAGGTGCCATGGGTTTTCATCATTTAATAGTACACACCACCCTGATGTTGGCTTTATAATAATTTTTCTTTTTTTTGCAAATGTAGGCCGGTGTGTATCTATGGCGTGCAAAACTTAGCAGTGTATCTTGACACATTAGGCCGGAGGAGGTGGTATTACATAGTAGCCTGTTTGTATTAACATATATTTACATTTGGCTTGCAAGAAGTTTGTGCCGTGTGTTTTCATCATATAATAGTGGACACCACCCTGATTTTTGCTTTATATTAATTTTTTTTCCCAATGGAGGTCAGGTGTTTATCTATGGCGTGCAAAACTGAGCAGTCTAGCTTTGAATATTATGCTAGAGGCGCAGGTATTAAATAATACCCTTTTGTTAATAACAGATATTTTCATTGGGCTTGCATGAAGTAGGTGCCATGGGTTTTCATCATTAAATAGTACACACCACCCTGATGTTGGCTTTATCCAAAAAACATTTTTTCCAATTGTAGGCAGGTGTGGATCCATGGCTTTGGAAGCTTTGCTCATATAATGTTATGTTAGATGGTATAATTGTGAAGTAAAATGGCTCAGTGGGTCATTATCCCCAGAACTCATGTGCCGAGCAGTGTAAGTAGATCGAAATTCGATCATAAATAATCAGCACATGGCATGTGAAACAACTCAAGTGTTCTTTTGCCAGAATCCTTGTCCCCGTCCTTCCTTTGCGGTTAACAGAAATACAGCGATTTGGATAAAAATTGTATTACTCCAAAAAAAATTTAATTAAATATCTTGCATTAATCTAAGGCAAGATTTGCTGCGGCCCCTCTTAGGTATTCTTGGAAAGTTCTGTCATTGTATTCCTTTGCAATTTTTTTCAATTTTTTATCCGAATCCTTGTATTTCTTTCGTTTGTCTTGTGCTGGGTCCCCGCGCACATACTGCTGGTATAGCAGGTCTCTTCCTTTTTGAAATTCTCGCAGGCCATCAATGAACTGCCATATGCTCGAGTGTTCGAATCCCAGATGTGACCGCAGGCAACGGTGCGCTGCCTCCACATAGTTGTTTGTGCGGTCCAAGCCAGTAAGAGTGCGCTCATAAACCGACCACAGGGAGGGAGGAAAGATCGGTTTACGAAGCCCGCTCTCACTGACCCCAATGTAAACCCGACTGAACCATCTGAGCAAAGGTAGAATATCGGGACTCAGGTCAAACCTGATTGCATCTAATGCCGCCTCCAAATCCACAGGGGGGACAAAGGCAAGAGATGCAATCATTTTTGCCTGCATAGAAAACTCTGCACTACTTGTGTAGAGTTTTTTTAGCCCGATTTCCTCCAGTTTTGATTTCACATTCCTCTTCAAATGAAAGAAGCAGCCATGAACACGACAGGAGGGGAAAACTGCTTTGAATGCATTGATGCCTGCCACTTCAAAATCAGAGGAATAGTGATCAGGGTTCAGTTCAGGCCACATCCGGTGGATAGCATCAAACATTTTTAGGTACGCAGCTTGCGTCTTGTTTGGCAGCAAGCAGTACAGCAGAGGGAGAACATAGTCATTTCTTTTTCCCAATAGTTCAAACACTTGCTTGAAAAGGACCGGAGCAACTTTAAATGTTCCGTCCCCGTATAGCTGTTTAACATTTTTAATCCAAGCACCGTTTGAACTATTGCCAAAAATCAAAATCCTATGTTCATCATCAGGTCCAGAATCGTAAAGGAGAAATGGCACGGTCTCTAGATCTGACACAGAATAAGTTCTGTACGCGTCAGGTATGACAAGGTCAGATAGAGAGACAGGATTTGTTGGATGTGCCATTTCTCTTTTTCTGACATTCTGGACCATATGACGTAAACTTTCCCTCGGCGGTAGTGAAGCTAGTACTGCAGGTTCCACATTCTGGATTGCCAAATTAATAATTGTGGAGGGACCACCCTTTGAGCATATTGCTTTTTCTTTGATGGCGTTGCGAACTCGTGTTACCTCAACCGCCTCTATGGATTCCCCATGGAGGTGTTCCTGAACTATTTTGAGCACCTCCCCTGTCGAAGCATCAGTGTGTATTCTCCCAAGACATGGCGGGTCTGCATTTTTTTTCTGACAGCGCCAGAAGTTCTTCAGTCCATCTTTGCTTTTTCTATCGAAAGTGTAAATGTATCCTTCGTGTTCAAAAATATTGTGCCCCTTGTTTGATTTCAATAAGGGGTCAACAGAAGATTGTGCCTGTAATTGCATAAGAAAATCAATTACTATTTTTCCAATATAACAGTGATGTACCAAACAAAGCATTCCTTCTCCATTATTACGTCCAGCTCAGTGCTATGTCAATATATTACACATTTTTATTTAAGGTGTTGGTGGGAGCATGTGTGGTACCAATCTTTATAAACCAAATTATATAACGTTGTATGAAGGGAATCATCAAAATGCCAGTGTGTAATCAAAAAAGCCGTGTTAATTATAAAACTCTTAATTAAAGAAAACATCCAACTATTTATTGACAATGGTAGGACAACGTTGGTCTTTTGCGCTGTTAACATGGTACATACATAATGAAGTTACATTCTGTTTTTGTGTTTTTTATTAGTTGTCTTTACCAGGGTTCACAAACTTTTTGAAGCACGGTGGCCACTCTTGGGCCCAAATGTTTCTCTGTGTCCATTGGGGGGTGCGTTGTAACTTTTTTGGACAAAAACAACCACTTTTTGTAGATCCTGAATGTAGTATATCGGCAAGTCTGTATCTAGGTTGAGTTCCTTTTTTATATTCCCCATTGCCTTTGAAGCATCTCGTAAAGCAGGGCTTCCTGCTCTTGAGATGTGCTGGAAGGAGTGAAGGAGGCGGGTCAGCATCGTTCAGTAGCGTCGATGCCCGCTATCAGGTGAACAGCTGTCCTGCTTCCTTCCCTCCCAGCAGCTGAGCTTGAAGCACTGCTGTATGTGATGCTGTCAAGGCTATCGGAAATATAAGTAAATAAGTAAGTAAGCAGCCGTTCGCTTTTAAGGTAACAGAAGTGGCGTCCGGGGTGGGGGGGGGGGGGGGGGTTGCGGGTGGCAGAGGTAGACGACCCGGCCCACCATTACAAATCCCACGGCCCATCATGTTGGGAACCCACGGTCTATATTACTGACCAATTTGGTACTCTCCGTAACTTACATTCACTTTATGAATTTGTGGGAGAAAACAATGTCACTAACATCAAAATTTTACAAGTCTAGAATTTTTTATTTTTTTTATTAGATTTATATATTTATATTTTTGGTTATGATTTTGTTCTTTTATGTATCTTACTCGGTTTTCAGTTTTTGTTTAAATGAAGTTTATTTAATTTTTTTATTTTTTTTATTTTTTTTGAATATTGAACTACACTTTGTGAATCATTCATCTTTAATTTTATAATATGGATGAACTCAGAGGGCAATATTGGGTACTTTTTTTTAGAGTGAATGACAAATTAAGTGAGATGAAATATAATCAAAAACCTGGTTTTAACATTCAGTCAACCAATGGTATAGGCAAGTGATGAGATTACACCACTCCTCACTGAGCATTACAAATTATCTTTCTGAACCTATGAACAAGGTAAGGTGGACATTTCCCTCAACCGGTACTTGATACATACAATTTGTATGGGCACAGAGGCGGCGGCAGGATTAAATAAGACAATATTTCGTGTCTGCTCATGTGGAGAGAAGCACACCACTTTCTCCAATCTACGTGTTAACCATTGTATCGGATTTCATCCTGCTTGCGCCTCTGTTCACAGTAAAATTTAAAGTTCAGTGTGAAACTATTCACATGGCAAAATCTGAACAAGGAACCGCTATATTTAATTCTGAATATTTACCATTTTGCGTCCTTGAGTGTCCAAAAATTTAAAAAACGCGGCAGTAGAATAAAGAAATTAGCAAAGACGGACTGAAGAGCTGTCTTGGACTGCTTCTGACAGTAATGGAGAAATCCACAGCTGTAGTAAAACAAATTGAGAAGGTTAAGTTTCCTGTGTAATAACCTGTAAAGCGTGTAATATGCTTTCATAACCAAATTTAAATTTTTAACAAGTTATATATATTGTTCTCCTTAATCGATAAGTAACTGTAAGTGTGTATATATATATATATATATATATATATATATATATATATATATATATATATATATATATATATATATATATATATATATATATATATATATATGTATATATATATACATATATATATACATATATATATATATTTATATATTTGTATGTGTGTATATATATGTAAATATATATATATATATATATCTATATATATCTATGTACTTTTCTGAATTATATTTAAATAGAGATAGATAAATAGAGAGAGATGGAGGGACTGGATGGCGATAGAGCGTTGTAAAGAAAGAGGGAGGGAAGGGGTTCAGTGAGTGAGTGTAAGGGATATAGACGTAGTTTGATGTGGTGAGGGAAAGCGAGGGAGGCAGGTAGGTAGGGCAAGTGATGTAGACATTGTGTGAGAGAGAGAGTGATATAGAGAGTTTGAGAGAGAGATAGAGTTTGAGAGAGAGATAGAGATAGAGAGATAGAGAGATAGAGAGATAGAGAGAGAGAGAGAGAGAGAGAGAGAGAGAGAGAGAGAGAGAGAGAGAGAGAGAGAGAATGAATATGAGTGAGATAAAGAGATAGAGAAACATACATTCAGAGAGACCGATAGAAAAAGAGATATACATATATGGCAGGAGGGTAGAAGCGTTGATGGAGGTGGGTGGGAGAGTGTGATAGAGAGACAGAGAGAGAGAGTCATTGAGGGAGTGGAGAGAGAGATAGAAATGGATAGAGCGTTTGAGAGAGAGAGAGAGAGAGAGAGAGAGAGAGAGAGAGAGAGAGAGAGAGAGAGTTTGAGAGAGAGAGAGAGAGAGAGAGAGTTTGAGAGAGAGAGAGAGAGAGAGAGAGAGAGAGAGAGAGAGAGAGAGAGAGAGAGAGAGAGAGAGAGAGAGATGAACATCAATCTATGTATTAAGAAACCTGTATGAGTAAGTAAATTTGTAGTAAGTAAAATTTTTTTTTTTATTATCAACTTTATTTTTGCAAACAATTGCATTTATCGTTGTTGTTAAAGTTTGTTATAATTTAATATTTAAAATGTGTTATTAAGTATATGTGAAAACTTATAATTGTAGCAAAATATAATTACTTAATATCATGGTCATGGCAACCCCATTGTGTGTGAGTATTCTTTAGTAAACAATTCTAGATAGCACAATGGAGCTTGGTCATTACTTCAAAACCATATGACCTAAAGCACAATTAACCTAAATTTAACATCCATTATAATAATAATGCACATTATTGTTATGTGAATAATGTTGTAGTGTTTTCAATATCAAATTTCATTGATGTAACAAAATATCAACCGACATTTACATATACTTACAGCGATAAAGGACGAGTACAGTCCAAAAATTTTAAAATCACTCTAAACGGGGACCAAACACAATGAGTTAACCTATGAAAGAAAAATAAAACTGCATCATTGACCTATTCTTTAGATATCTTATAAAAATTACACAGAACCAAAGCTGAACATTAATTTACCACAAAGGAAGGACGGGGATATGAAGACAGAGATACGGGCTTGCCCTCAACTGACGCAACTCAATCGAAATAAACCTATGAAAAATTAAAAGCAAGTCAGTGCCATAAATCCTCTATTTTTGTCTCACCTATACATACAAAATGCACATGATCACTCTCTTACATTACTTACTTACCTAACCAACAGGCTGTTTCACTAACGTCCCGAAGGTCCACGGACAAGCAGGCGGGTTCCCAACAATCAAGGTCCGGAATGTCACGAAAGGGCCACGGACAGGCAGGCGGTTTGGCTGCAGTCCAAGTCAATCTGTGGAGAAGCACAAACAAGGTACAGGCCTAAGTTAGTCTTTCAGCTCGGTAAAGTTGAGAGAAAATCCCTTCACAGCTCCTCCCACCATCTCAACTACTTACCAAGCCAACAGGCAGTCGCACTTAGGTGCCGAGTGGACACTGAGGAGCAGGCGGCTGGAAAAAAGGGAAGGCCACGGACAGGCAGGCGGTTTGGCTGCAGTCCAAGTCAATCTGTGGAGAAGCACAAACAAGGTACAGGCCTAAGTTAGTCTTTCAGCTCGGTAAAGTTGAGAGAAAAGCCCTTCACAGCTCCTCCCACCATCTCAACTACTTACCAAGCCAACAGGCAGTCGCACTTAGGTGCCGAGTGGACACTGAGGAGCAGGCGGCTGGAAAAAAGGGAAGGCCACGGACAGGCAGGCGGTTTGGCTGCAGTCCAAGTCAATCTGTGGAGAAGCACAAACAAGGTACAGGCCTAAGTTAGTCTTTCAGCTCGGTAAAGTTGAGAGAAAAGCCCTTCACAGCTCCTCCCACCATCTCAACTACTTACCAAGCCAACAGGCAGTCGCACTTAGGTGCCGAGTGGACACTGAGGAGCAGGCGGCTGGAAAAAAGGGAAGGCCACGGACAGGCAGGCGGTTTGGCTGCAGTCCAAGTCAATCTGTGGAGAAGCACAAACAAGGTACAGGCCTAAGTTAGTCTTTCAGCTCGGTAAAGTTGAGAGAAAAGCCCTTCCCAGCTCCTCCCACCATCTCAACTACTTACCAAGCCAACAGGCAGTCGCACTTAGGTGCCGAGTGGACACTGAGGAGCAGGCGGCTGGAAAAAAGGGAAGGCCACGGACAGGCAGGCGGTTTGGCTGCAGTCCAAGTCAATCTGTGGAGAAGCACAAACAAGGTACAGGCCTAAGTTAGTCTTTCAGCTCGGTAAAGTTGAGAGAAAAGCCCTTCCCAGCTCCTCCCACCATCTCAACTACTTACCAAGCCAACAGGCAGTCGCACTTAGGTGCCGAGTGGACACTGAGGAGCAGGCGGCTGGAAAAAAGGGAAGGCCACGGACAGGCAGGCGGTTTGGCTGCAGTCCAAGTCAATCTGTGGAGAAGCACAAACAAGGTACAGGCCTAAGTTAGTCTTTCAGCTCGGTAAAGTTGAGAGAAAAGCCCTTCACAGCTCCTCCCACCATCTCAACTACTTACCAAGCCAACAGGCAGTCGCACTTAGGTGCCGAGTGGACACTGAGGAGCAGGCGGCTGGAAAAAAGGGAAGGCCACGGACAGGCAGGCGGTTTGGCTGCAGTCCAAGTCAATCTGTGGAGAAGCACAAACAAGGTACAGGCCTAAGTTAGTCTTTCAGCTCGGTAAAGTTGAGAGAAAAGCCCTTCCCAGCTCCTCCCACCATCTCAACTACTTACCAAGCCAACAGGCAGTCGCACTTAGGTGCCGAGTGGACACTGAGGAGCAGGCGGCTGGAAAAAAGGGAAGGCCACGGACAGGCAGGCGGTTTGGCTGCAGTCCAAGTCAATCTGTGGAGAAGCACAAACAAGGTACAGGCCTAAGTTAGTCTTTCAGCTCGGTAAAGTTGAGAGAAAAGCCCTTCCCAGCTCCTCCCACCATCTCAACTACTTACCAAGCCAACAGGCAGTCGCACTTAGGTGCCGAGTGGACACTGAGGAGCAGGCGGCTGGAAAAAAGGGAAGGCCACGGACAGGCAGGCGGTTTGGCTGCAGTCCAAGTCAATCTGTGGAGAAGCACAAACAAGGTACAGGCCTAAGTTAGTCTTTCAGCTCGGTAAAGTTGAGAGAAAAGCCCTTCCCAGCTCCTCCCACCATCTCAACTACTTACCAAGCCAACAGGCAGTCGCACTTAGGTGCCGAGTGGACACTGAGGAGCAGGCGGCTGGAAAAAAGGGAAGGCCACGGACAGGCAGGCGGTTTGGCTGCAGTCCAAGTCAATCTGTGGAGAAGCACAAACAAGGTACAGGCCTAAGTTAGTCTTTCAGCTCGGTAAAGTTGAGAGAAAAGCCCTTCACAGCTCCTCCCACCATCTCAACTACTTACCAAGCCAACAGGCAGTCGCACTTAGGTGCCGAGTGGACACTGAGGAGCAGGCGGCTGGAAAAAAGGGAAGGCCACGGACAGGCAGGCGGTTTGGCTGCAGTCCAAGTCAATCTGTGGAGAAGCACAAACAAGGTACAGGCCTAAGTTAGTCTTTCAGCTCGGTAAAGTTGAGAGAAAAGCCCTTCACAGCTCCTCCCACCATCTCAACTACTTACCAAGCCAACAGGCAGTCGCACTTAGGTGCCGAGTGGACACTGAGGAGCAGGCGGCTGGAAAAAAGGGAAGGCCACGGACAGGCAGGCGGTTTGGCTGCAGTCCAAGTCAATCTGTGGAGAAGCACAAACAAGGTACAGGCCTAAGTTAGTCTTTCAGCTCGGTAAAGTTGAGAGAAAAGCCCTTCACAGCTCCTCCCACCATCTCAACTACTTACCAAGCCAACAGGCAGTCGCACTTAGGTGCCGAGTGGACACTGAGGAGCAGGCGGCTGGAAAAAAGGGAAGGCCACGGACAGGCAGGCGGTTTGGCTGCAGTCCAAGTCAATCTGTGGAGAAGCACAAACAAGGTACAGGCCTAAGTTAGTCTTTCAGCTCGGTAAAGTTGAGAGAAAAGCCCTTCCCAGCTCCTCCCACCATCTCAACTACTTACCAAGCCAACAGGCAGTCGCACTTAGGTGCCGAGTGGACACTGAGGAGCAGGCGGCTGGAAAAAAGGGAAGGCCACGGACAGGCAGGCGGTTTGGCTGCAGTCCAAGTCAATCTGTGGAGAAGCACAAACAAGGTACAGGCCTAAGTTAGTCTTTCAGCTCGGTAAAGTTGAGAGAAAAGCCCTTCACAGCTCCTCCCACCATCTCAACTACTTACCAAGCCAACAGGCAGTCGCACTTAGGTGCCGAGTGGACACTGAGGAGCAGGCGGCTGGAAAAAAGGGAAGGCCACGGACAGGCAGGCGGTTTGGCTGCAGTCCAAGTCAATCTGTGGAGAAGCACAAACAAGGTACAGGCCTAAGTTAGTCTTTCAGCTCGGTAAAGTTGAGAGAAAAGCCCTTCCCAGCTCCTCCCACCATCTCAACTACTTACCAAGCCAACAGGCAGTCGCACTTAGGTGCCGAGTGGACACTGAGGAGCAGGCGGCTGGAAAAAAGGGAAGGCCACGGACAGGCAGGCGGTTTGGCTGCAGTCCAAGTCAATCTGTGGAGAAGCACAAACAAGGTACAGGCCTAAGTTAGTCTTTCAGCTCGGTAAAGTTGAGAGAAAAGCCCTTCACAGCTCCTCCCACCATCTCAACTACTTACCAAGCCAACAAGCAGTCGCACTTAGGTGCCGAGTGGACACTGAGGAGCAGGCGGCTGGAAAAAAGGGAAGGCCACGGACAGGCAGGCGGTTTGGCTGCAGTCCAAGTCAATCTGTGGAGAAGCACAAACAAGGTACAGGCCTAAGTTAGTCTTTCAGCTCGGTAAAGTTGAGAGAAAAGCCCTTCACAGCTCCTCCCACCATCTCAACTACTTACCAAGCCAACAGGCAGTCGCACTTAGGTGCCGAGTGGACACTGAGGAGCAGGCGGCTGGAAAAAAGGGAAGGCCACGGACAGGCAGGCGGTTTGGCTGCAGTCCAAGTCAATCTGTGGAGAAGCACAAACAAGGTACAGGCCTAAGTTAGTCTTTCAGCTCGGTAAAGTTGAGAGAAAAGCCCTTCACAGCTCCTCCCACCATCTCAACTACTTACCAAGCCAACAGGCAGTCGCACTTAGGTGCCGAGTGGACACTGAGGAGCAGGCGGCTGGAAAAAAGGGAAGGCCACGGACAGGCAGGCGGTTTGGATGCAGTCCAAGTCAATCTGTGGAGACGCACAAACAAGGTACAGGCATCAATCACTTAATCTTTACGTGCACGCGCATCCACTCACCGATGCTCCGGGCCCGCCTCCATTTCACTTTTTGAATTTATGATTTTAACCACTTGAGGACCCACCCTTTACCCCCCATTAACGACCGGCGCTGTTTGTTTTGAGGTGTTCTGTGTGGGCTCTGCAGCCCCCAGCACAGATCAACGGACACACAGAGCGATCAGATTGCCACCCTTATTTCCCCCATATGGGGATGATGTGCAGGGGGGGTCTGATCGCTCCTGCCTGCAGGCATGTTGGGGGGGGGGGGGGCATCGGCGGCCTGCAGGCTATTCACGGATCCCCCCGCCGTGAATTGACAGGAAGCAGACGCTCACACGAGCGGCTGCTTCCTGATTAATTATCCTGCAGCCGGCGACGCAGAACTTCGTCGCTGGTCCTGCTGCTGTCACTTTGCCGACGCGCGTTATGAGTGGTTAAAGTCATAACACCATTGCGCATGAAATTGCCATGTCGTCGGTCCCGCTGATGGCACATGTATTTTTAATCTGAAGTCCACTGTGGTCTTGGGTCTGCGCACTATGCTCCTGGTGCTATCAGGTGGAGCTAGGATACGTCAATGCTGTTGTAGTGTTTTTAAGACTTTAAAGTATTAAATACCAAAAGTCAACTGGAGGCGGGGCAGGAGCATTGTAGAGTGGCTTTGCGGTCCTGGGATGTCTGGGGTGGAACATTATAAGGCCCGGTTAACTAAAACTCATTTTCACACGACTGGCCTACAGTATCACTTTAAAAAGAGGATGTAACAATAATATTTTTTTGGCCAAATGTAAGGCACGTCCCAATCCCTAAAATGTTAAAAACCTCAGCAAAAATTTTTTTTAGATTCTGTGTACAAGTATTAACAACGTCTCTATTTCAATGGTATTCTTCTAGAAAATATAACTGTAATAATTTTGTTTTTGAGGGCCGAATGAACATTTGCAGCGGAACTTCCTTACTAAAAAAATGTTCCTGCATACTACTGCATAGAGTTGGATCACTCCACTCCAAGTAAATAACCGAATCACAAAAGAACCAATCAATAAACAACAATAACCAGGTTTTATTATTGGTATGAAATAATGTGGTTTTGCACCATACATGAAAAGATTGATTTATACTTTGTTCACCCAAAAAAAAAAAAAAAAAAATTTCCAAGTAAATAAACAGTTATTGCAGCAGACTCGACTCAACTACCCATCTTTCGATTGAAAACTAAGGATATTCCACTGTAAAACCTATCAAACACCTGTTTTTAAAACATCTTTGAAAGTAATTGGTACTTATTGTGAAATTTTAATTTAAATTTCGGTTGCCCAGATAATATTAATATTTCTACCCGCAAACAGAAAAATACATAATCTCCTTTAAATTTAGAAACATATACTCAATACATTAGTATTGTTGAACTCACATTCATAAGCTGGAATCCTTCTTCAACTATGCTGACGGAGTTCTCACTAATAAATTGATCACTGGTGCACGGACAAGTGTGTGCTAACACACACTGAAGGATGCTTTTATGTACAGTATAAAAAAATTCTCAATTCCCCATTGGTGTTCACTTGTGTCAATCAAACAGGCAGAAATGAATTATGTTAAAAAAAAAAAAAAATAGGCATGTGATTCGTTAGCAAAATCTTTATTTGGTGACGTGTCATTTTTTCACAAATCAGATACTCTCCCGCATTTTGGTCATGGGCGCGCTAAAATCTAAATTAAATTTCCTGACGTCAGGGAAACTTCATCTGCGCTTCTGAAGTACGGGTACCGCGGGAATGAAGTCACGTGACGGGAGTTAAGTCCCGCGCACACGTGATTACGTATGGTTTGCGGCCAGTTACGCCCTTTCCTCTGGCGCTGTGGTGGAGAAGAGGTGGCGTGCCGTGACGAGACAGCGAAACACAATGCCGGGCAAACGCGGACGTCCCACTAGGATCTCCAGACAGCGGCGATGTGGGAACTGCGACGACGAGCACGGTGCAGCTCACGGAAAGCGTGTTAACAAGAAAAAAGAGGTATCTGAGCAGATTCCCGAGGACGAAAACGTCAATGCAGGTGACGCATGTCAGACATTGTCTGACACAAGTAGTGTGACGCAGCAGCCATTGATGCCAGTGGTAGATGAGCAATCCCAAACAGTTACAATTTTTTTAGTACCTATGGAGAAAGCAACTGTGGCTAGTCCTGTAGATATTGTGAATTTAGAAAATAATCAAGATTCATCATCACAAAACCAAAACTTAGAAAACCAGGGCCTAGTTGAGGAAACGCACGAAGGTTCCATGAACGAGCAGGCCTCAAATTCTAATAATGACGTCAATCTTAGTAGTGAAAATCCCATAGATATGGAGTTGATGGACAATTTTGAAGGAGTTTCTATGCGTGAACCATTACTTATTGATACCGCAAGTGAAATTGTGAACTTCAGACTTGCACTAGATGATAACATTGATTCTGACGATGAGGGCGAGGAAGCATTAGATCTCAGTACAAGACCTGCCTGTCAAAACACGGTGGAGACCCTTGAGAATGATGTGCATGTTAGTTTTGATAGGGAATTAGACATTGGACATACAGAAAAGGAATCTGACCAAGATGCAAACCAAGCGAATGTGCATGAGGAAAATTATTTTAATCAATCTAAGGATGCAGAAAATGTACAGGAGCATAACAATAATTCAAAACACAGAGATTGTGATGATGAAGAGGAGGATGACAATAAGAGTGTTCAGGATGTTGCAGAAGGACAAGAATGTGTAGAGGATCAGGATAGTGAACAAGGTTCGTCTAATTATGAAGATTATGAACCTACAACCAGCGTCAATGATTTTCAAGGAAACCGAAGCTCCTCAGACGGTTGGGGAGATGATGATAGCAGTTTTCTTGGTGATGAGTACTCAGTTCATGACAGTGCTGAAGATAATAATGATTCACAAGAAGATGTTGATACTGACACACTTATTTCAGAAGTTAATGACTGTGATAATCATAACCGACAACGAATTGCAGTGCTTCCAGATCATGCAAATGACAGTGCACCAGAGAATTCTGATGTGGTTGTTGTGAATGAAAATGTACTAGACAATTCTGAATTGCATAGGAATGATTCTGACATGGGCAGCCCTGGTAATATGCAAACAAACGAAGAGGCCAATGCAAATAACGTGGACGAGAGTTTTAATGAAACGATCATTAATAATTCCCAGCAATCCAAAGGTGGGATTAGTAGAATGCCAAAATTTACAATTGCAGAAAATCTGATGTTGTGTCGCTTCGTATGTGCAGATTATGAGTTTCTGTTAAAGAGGGATAAGAATGAAGATGTTCGTCGGATGAAAAATCAGAAGTGGAAGTACATAGGAGAAAAGGTAAACACAAATTTCTATCAAGTTATCATTACCAATTCATTGATTACTTTTCAATACTGAGAATTAACGCCAAAAGTACTGTATCTTTTTAATAGTGTACTACCTCTTTGTAACATACTTTTTTTTCAAATCTGTCATTCAAATGTATAATGTTGTTATCTACATGCCCCTCACATGTGTTGTAATTTGCTTGACCTCAGTTATGTGCACTGAAATCTCCTCTTACCTGTTTGTAATGAGAAATTTCCATTGCATTTAGCCCCTGAGACAAGATAGTGAATACGCAGTAAAGGTCATTTGAAAGCAGCTGATTATAATATTCTGTATAGTTGGAAGTAGGCCTGAACGATTGTATTAAAAAATTGAATTGAGCGATTTCTGTTGCAAATCACGATTTCGATTCGATTCACGATTTGCTTCAAATTAAGCTTTGTTCCCCCTCTGTGTCTTTCTGTCCCGTCTCTCTTTCTGCACTCTGTGTCTTTGTGCCCCCTTTCTCTCTCTCTCTCTCTCTCTCTCTCTCTCTCTCTCTCTCTCTCTCTCTCTCTCTCTCTGTCTCTCTGTCTCTCCCCCTATTGTGCCCCGTCTTTTTCAGTGTCCCCTGTTTTTTTTTTTGTCCCCTCTGTGTCTCTCTCTGCACCATCTTGGCCTCTCTCTGTCTTGCTACCTTTGTGTCTCTCTTTGTGCCCCTTTTGTCTCTCTGTGCCCCCTCTGGGCCTTTCTTTTGTCCCTTTTGTGTCTCTTTTTGTTCCCTTTTTGTCTCCCTGTGCACGCTCTGTCCACTAAGCTGCGGTAGTTCTATACCTACCTTCCAGCATGAGCCTAGCGATGCCAGTCTATCAACTTCGTGTCCTGCAGGCTCTAATGCATGGCCTACTTATTGTATGTCACATGACATACAGGAACCAGGAAGTATGCCGTGCACAAGAACCAGCAGACGGCAAGAGAGGATGGACAGCGTTGGACTCCTGTGGAAGATCTGACTGACACTGCGGGTCACATACACGGTGATTTTGACGTTTCAAGCAGTGTCTCCAAACTTCCCCCTTGTGGAAATGTCACGATATTGACCACTTACACGAATCCGAAATTGTGAACTTGTTGATCGCGATTTCGATTTAAATTCGATTTATCTTTCAGGCCTAGTTGGAAGACAGTTGCAAGTTGACATACATAAATACTGCATATTTGTAACAGCAATAATAGTGTAGGAATTAAGTAAATATAATTAATTATAAAACATTTGAAATTCCGAAAATTTCACCTGCGTGGCTACTCACCTAGGTAGCGTCAAGCCTCAGGATCCTAATGAGGTTTGGCACGCCATCCTTAGTAACTCGGTGTTATCCCTCATCATGTGTAGTTTGTCCAAAAAAACACCAACTGAAAATCCTCAGTTTAAGATTCCTCCAACTCAGCCTCCGACTAAGACTCCTCGACGCAAACTCCTTTAATTTGCACATTACAATATTTTTTATTACAATTAAGTGACATTACATTCTTGTCTAACATTACAAATCTTATGCATTTTAACAGACAGCAGAAGTGAGAAGGAAGTGTAGAGTACTAAATTGTTTCACTGTAAAATAAAAATAGTCCTTCTTAAGATTGAGTACTTGTGAACGGTACAATCCAGAAGAAAGGACAAATATAAGGCCCTAGGCAAGTAAAATGTTGGTTCATGTAAGAATGATGTGCAGGTAGTGTGCTGTGGAATGAGGAGATTGTAAAAAAACAACACCTCTGTGTTAAATGTATTTGGATTCCCTGCAGCTCGGATAGTAATGCATATGTAGAGTATAGTACTACTGTGTAACAAAGAAAACCTGAGAAAGAACAAAATATTTTTTTATACATACCTGGTGCTTCCTGCAGCCATCTTCAGGCCAATCAGTCCATCGTTGTCCTTCTCCATCCAACGTGATGTTCTGCTATGTAGTGATGGTACTTGAGCCAGTCGGATGTACTGTGCATACACACTCTGTCCTCAGGAGCATAGTACACCTGTGCAGCACTATTGTGCAGGTGAAAAATGTTCCTGGCTGTGTGAGCGACATGTGGACGGACAGCGATGACTGGCTGAATTTCCAGTACTCATAGCGGTAGATCCGGATGGTTGAGGACAGCGCTGGACTGATTAGCCTGAAGGGTGCTGTAGGAAGCCCAACGTATGTATAATACTTTAATTTTCATCAGTCTCCGGTATCCTTTAATGTTTAATCAAGAAGGGAAATTTTAACCACATCTCTCTGCTGTTTTCATTCAAATGACTGTTAATATTTGAATTACTTTTGTAACAGAACACCAGGAGTTGAAAATTTTAGATAACAACATTTTTGTGTGGTTGAGAATTTAGTCAACCACAACACTTTTCTGCTAGCCATGCCTTCAATTTATATTCCAGTATATGTTTAAATGTTCGGTGCACACTGTTAGGGATGCTTAGGCACTATCAACTCTTTGATTCCGGCATAAGTTGACTTCACAATAACACCTCATACTCCACAGACGCTTTATTCTCTAGAGAAGACAGGCACAGGTACTATGCCTTAAAAATTAATACTGCTGTCTTCTAAATTGTACATGTAAGCATATTTAGCATTTTTGGATGCACCTGTCAAAAGATAAATTTAGAAGAACTCTATGAAAAAGGCAGAGTTCTGCATTGACATCATAATGTGCCTGTATTAACTACCAATAAGTTTATGTATGCACTTTGCGTCACAATGGCCTGTATATGTATTAAGGGTTGCACTGCTTAATTTAAACTTTTCATTTACTTGCTACATTTTTGTTTACCAAGGTTTCCGAAATTAAAAAGGTTAGGCGTACAGGAGAGAGATGCAGAAAGCGGTTTCAACAGTGTAGACGTCTCGTTGTAAAGATGATGGAAGACCGAGACATACAGGATGCAGAGTATAACCGCTGGCAAGAATTAGTTAGAAATACAGTGCGGTCTATGCCCAAAGTGGCTCGACGGTTCGGTAAGGACAAATTGTAATAAATTTATTTTAACGTTCAATAAATGTAAATAATATGCATCCTTAGGTTCACTAGATGTCCCTTCTGCAAAGTATTATGGGGGGGTGATAGTGAACGATTGATGGGTGATTGAAGGTTAATTGATTGATGGTTAATTAGTGGGTGTTTAGAGGAAAGAACAGATGTAAACAATGCACTAGAGAGCATATAGGATGACAGTTTTTAGAGAGTAATAATGTCGTGGAAGGGTAATCATATGCGCACTAGCGCCATGTTATGTTCTGATGTGATGGTTGGAAGTGACAGCTAACGATTGATGACTGATTGATCGGTGATTGAAAGGTGATGTTCGTTGGCTTATTACAAGGGGGGACAGTGTACAGTTTACAGGGGTGGTGGATGGTGTGGTCTGGGAGAATGAACGGTGCTGGGGGGGCCCGGGTGGCAGTTAGGTCCATAAACAAATAAAAAGTTTGAAAGAAAGTGACATGGAGTGATTGATGGGTGATTAGGTGGATGTTTTGTTTTGAAGTAGGTGGTTTGGCGGTTGGCTGGGGGAAGATCGGAGTGTTGCTGTGACGATCAGGGGCCAGGGGTGGTGGAGGATCAGTGTGCTTGTTGCAGACTAGGGTGGCTGCAGCCTGCCCTGGTGGTACCTTAAACATTGTGACCACCAGGGCAGGAGGCAGCCTGTATGATACGCTTAGTATATATTGAAAAACAAATCATATGCTTGGTATGCGTCGATGGTTGAGTTAGCAGCTCGCCAGCGCTTGGAAAAGGCCAGCAAGCTGTAGCTGCTTGTGGACGGAACCAGTTGCAGTGGGCAACGCACGTCGTCAGTGACGCGATGGCTCCCCGGGCACGCCTTCGTTAACCGCCACGTTTGCGCCTTTGGCGGTCCGTAAGGCTGCCACTTTGACGCCCCGAATGTGTCTTACGCGGTCCTTAATTTTTTCATGTATGACCGTGTTATCCATTTGGTGTCTTTAAGTGTACATTACTGTTGTAATGTATAAAAAAATCCTGCTTATTCATTCAAGGGTTAGTAGTAATGTTTTTAAAGGTAGATGATCACAAGCAGTGCAAGTGAAGTAGCATTGCTTACATGTATATATATATATATATATATATATATATATATATATGCCAGACTCTTTATCACTTCTTAAATAATTTTTACTTTCCTCACTCCGCTTTACAACCATTGTTCAAAATAGGCATCAAGGTCACCTTCACAACAGCTCACCTTCAAAATTCATCCGGCATATGTTATACTCTTTTTTTATAAGCCCATAAGCTAAAAAAGCAAATTTTATGGACCTTGTGAAAAGGGGCGTAATCTAACAGTATTTTACCATTGTTGTATTAGCCCTGTTATTATATTGCTTTTATAAAGACCAATGGAGGTTGTGAGGTATGAAAAGTTAAAACATTTTTGAAAACAGCGATCTAATTGATGAGATGGGTATGTATATTAAGAGAACAGTGTTTGCAGGACTATTTCAGCATTGTGGTTTTGTTTTTCAACTACTAACAGTCACTACGATGCATCTTAATATATTAATGGTTTTTGAAACTTTAATTACTTTGAAGTACACTTTTTTGTAGTTTTAATTGTTGTATGTGAAGGTTGTATGCATATCAAACCACATGAACTCAATGTTCTCCTTCTCAACCAGTTACAAGACCTTACAGAAAAAGGAAAACCTCCAATCCACCAGACTACGCAAGCTACGCTTCGTCAAACACTGCAAATCAGCATGACCAACCTGAAGAACCTTCAGAAAGAGACCAAGAAACAATGAACTTACCTGTAAAGAAGGTAAATAATCACACTATCATTCCACAGAAAGCTAATTCTTGCAATGCAACAGCAGATAAAAGCAGTGTTGGAAACAAAATGGCAGAAAATGGCAGAAGATCAGAAAAGCGTGGACACGGTAAAAACCAGGAACATTGTGAGTTACTTAACGTGACAAAAGTCTCTGATACGCAACATACAAGGCAAACAGACGGAACTGCAGTACAAAATACAGTTAAAGTATCGAAAAAAAAATCTACTACCACAAATGTTAACAACATCAGTGATAGTTTGGTTACTAATGATAATGATTGTGCACACAATGTAAACAATAGGCAGCAATCAAGTCAACGAAGTGTAGGTAAAGAAAAATCCACTGATAACGTGCTTACGAATGTCAGTCGTCCAAGTTGCAGACCATCGGTAGATTTTGAAGTTCATGATGCAGTACATGCTGGAAGTGATAGTGGTTGTGGTAATTTACACTCTGATTCACAAAATAGTAGTATTAGTGAAGACATAGTTATTGGCAGAGCAGGAAAACAAAAGTCACAGGTACCATCAGGTAGAAAAAGTAAAGCCAAATCTAATTGTCAAGCCGTTCAACCATATTACAAACATGCACAACTAAGTACTACACCTTGCAGTGGTAGTATGCAAATAGTGCCTGCTCACAACAGGGAGTTTGATATGACATGCAAATTACTAGAGGTACAACAAACAACTCTACAGTTACTGGCTACCATAGCTGAGGGACAGAAACAAATGTTGGATAACCAAAAGGGAATGCTGAAGGAAATGAAACAAAAAAACAAGCGTAGAAAACACAAAAACAATTACAGACAGGCAGAGAGTTCCGATTTCGAGGATTAGAGCTACGGAATAGTACTTCAACAGTAATACCATTTTTTTTCCCATTGCCCAAAAAATTAACATATGCCCATAACAAAATAAGAAGTTCTTTTTCAGAAACCCCCCCAAAAAACCCTGCTCTTTTGCGATCTGTAAACACAATGTAAATCAAGGATTTCATTATTTTACTATGGTAAATATGAGGATTCACACATTTTTTTTTTTTTAAGGTTACCTGTGCTTGTAATGGTCACTCGCGGGCATCCAATGACCGTCCAGGTAATGAACCATGCTCTTGGCTTGGCCTACAGTTTGCTAAAAAGGCATGTGAGACCTTGTAGTTTAATAAAATCTATACAAGCATTGGCGTGCCATTCCTCACGCTCGTGTTAGCTGTAGCGTACTACGCAGGCACACAGTGTTCTGTGTGTCCGTAGTACGCTACTACTGACATCAGCATGATTCAGGAGATGGAAGAAGGGACCATGGATTTTATACTTTAAAGTCTTAATCTTCATAAATTAAATGGAACTAGAGAGGAAAGCGGTAAAGTTATTTGTACATACCTTGGTCTTCCAGCAGCTACATAAAGACTAATATCTCCCACGACGGGATCCTCAATGTACTCCGTTTTGTATTGTGGGTCACGTCCTTCCCTGGTGATTGTCCAGTCGGAAGTCTGCTCCATGCTTACTTCTCCAGCGGCTGCTGTACATGCGCACAGAGCGCACTTCACTGGCTTAATGTGTACCCTCCCCTTTAAGGATGTGACACACACCAGGCAAAAGGAGGAAGCGTAGGACCGCGTTGTGGGAGCGATTACTGTTTGTGGAGCTGCGTTAAGACCCATGTATGTATAAAATAATTTCACTTTCCTCTTTGTTTCCCTTGAAGCCGACGCTTAGCCCGAGCATCGGTGATTAGCTGCGGGAACCAAGTGTCTTTGTGTATGAACCATTACAAGCATCGGGAAGCTTCTAGTCTTTTTCACTCCACCCCATCACTGTGTATCCATAAGTGTAAGGTTTAACATGATTACATGTCACGTTACTGTTTACTTGAAAAACATTTTTGGGGTACAATGTTCAAAATAGAGAGCTAAATAAGGTAACATATTCAAACTATGCACATTGATGGAAAATTTTTTTTACTCCTAAGATGATATTTCTTACAGTTGTTTGAAGTTATTTCAAAGTGAGTAATCATTTTGGATTACTCAATCTCAGCATAGTGTGAATAACAGTTATTTATGTTGTTGTAATGCAAGTTGATCTTCACAACTGTTCAAAGATTTAATTTGTAAAAGTAAAAGTTAACGTATCCATTCTTTGGATACTTATAACGGCTCTGTCATTTTCACTGACTTCAGTCATTGCCTACAATACAACAATACTCAGGCCCGGCCCTAGACCATTTGCCGCCTGAGGCAAACTTTAAAGAAATCGCCGCTGCGCCCCACGTGGGTGTGGGGGGGCCGCCCGAGCTGGAGGTAATAGCGGGCAGGAAGGGGGTATTGGGGCTAGCGGCGGGGAGGGGGGTCGGACCCCCCCCTCCCTCGCCTGGGTCCCCCGTCCTCCGCTCCCCTCCAGCTTGTTATGCGCGCTGGCTGGCTGGCTGCAGCTGTAAGAGGCAACGGGCGGGGATCACTCATCTCTTCCTCGTTCAGCCTGCGCTCCACTGACGTCACTTCCTGCTATGCCGCAGGAAGTGACGTCAGTGGAGCGCACGTTGGAACGAGGAAGAGGTGAGTGATCCCCGCCCGTTGCCTCTTACAGCCGCAGCCAGCCAGCCAGCCAGCGCGCATAACAAGCTGGAGGGGAGCGGAGGATGGGGGACCCAGGCGAGGGATGGGGGGGGTCCGACCCCCCTCCCCGCCGCTAGCCCCAATACCCCCTTCCTGCCCGCTATTACCTCCAGCTCGGGCGGCACTCCACACCCACGGACGGGCGGGTGCCGCCCCCTCAGAAGCGCCGCCTGAGGCAAACGTTTCACCCCGCCTCATGGGCGGGCCGGCCCTGCCAATACTTACATGGCCTACTCAAATAAGTCATATACATCCAATAAGTTAAGGAGGAACTTTAAGAGCAGGGTTTAAAGAATGTTATCTGCATAAAGAGGCTGGATCTGCCTATACAGCCCAACCTATGTTACTACTCAAAACCCCACTCCAGTCCCCTTGCACTATGCAATCCCTCATAAATCACAGCCGTGGTGTGAGGCTGTGTTTACATCAGTAGTGTCAGTCTCAGCTGCTCCACCGCCCTTCCCTCCGGTCTCGTTCCCTGCCCCCGTCCATTCCCTCCAATCATCAAGGAGGGAAGGGATGCAGGGCGGGACTGGAGTTATGCAGGAGTGGGGGGAAAGCAGCATGCTGACACTATTCATAGAAACACAGCCACCTCTGACAAGCTGTTTGTCATCAGCGTGGCTGTGATTTATGAGGGATTGCAGAGTAAAGGGGGACCTTAGGGGGGTTTGGGATAGCAATAGAGGCTGGGCTGTATAGGCAGATCCAGCCTATGTATGCAGATAATATATTTCAAACCCACCTCCGGTTATCTTTAAGAGCAAAAATCTATTAACCCTTCGCACACTCACATGCAAATGTTCAAACAAATGCATTCACATATTCACTCATCCAGGCACAACTGTTATCCCTACAGCTAAATTAAAAGCCAGGGTTTTAGTTCACAGAAGAATGCATTCTTATGCTTAGTCACCTATACTGCGCAGAAGTACCCAGGTAAACATAGGTGTCCTAACTCTGGCCCTGTAACATGCATAGTGCAGACATGCAAACACATTCATTGCATCAAACCTATCAATGGATTAGGAGCACACATCCTAACTTCCTCTCCTGGGAAAGACGGTGCATCTTACCAATCGCACAAGGGAGCTAACGTTATGTGTCCACGTGCACCATGCGCATACACCAGCATAAGCTGTGTGCATGCTGACAAATACATACAGGGGAAGGAGGGAGTGCACTGAATTGGACCCTAGCCACAGGGGTCAGTAGTAAAATGGAAATACATATATCCAGGCACATCGCCTCTAGTTAGGACATTAAATAAATTATTAGGGAAAGGGAGGTGCTGAAGGGGGTGTGGCTAGAAAACAGCAAAAATCTATTAACCCTTCGCACACTCACATGCAAATGTTCAAACAAATGCATTCACATATTCACTCATCCAGGCACAACTGTTATCCCTACAGCTAAATTAAAAGCCAGGGTTTTAGTTCACAGAAGAATGCATTCTTATGCTTAGTCACCTATACTGCGCAGAAGTACCCAGGTAAACATAGGTGTCCTAACTCTGGCCCTGTAACATGCATAGTGCAGACATGCAAACACATTCATTGCATCAAACCTATCAATGGATTAGGAGCACACATCCTAACTTCCTCTCCTGGGAAAGACGGTGCATCTTACCAATCGCACAAGGGAGCTAACGTTATGTGTCCACGTGCACCATGCGCATACACCAGCATAAGCTGTGTGCATGCTGACAAATACATACAGGGGAAGGAGGGAGTGCACTGAATTGGACCCTAGCCACAGGGGTCAGTAGTAAAATGGAAATACATATATCCAGGCACATCGCCTCTAGTTAGGACATTAAATAAATTATTAGGGAAAGGGAGGTGCTGAAGGGGGTGTGGCTAGAAAACAGCAAAAATCTATTAACCCTTCGCACACTCACATGCAAATGTTCAAACAAATGCATTCACATATTCACTCATCCAGGCACAACTGTTATCCCTACAGCTAAATTAAAAGCCAGGGTTTTAGTTCACAGAAGAATGCATTCTTATGCTTAGTCACCTATACTGCGCAGAAGTACCCAGGTAAACATAGGTGTCCTAACTCTGGCCCTGTAACATGCATAGTGCAGACATGCAAACACATTCATTGCATCAAACCTATCAATGGATTAGGAGCACACATCCTAACTTCCTCTCCTGGGAAAGACGGTGCATCTTACCAATCGCACAAGGGAGCTAACGTTATGTGTCCACGTGCACCATGCGCATACACCAGCATAAGCTGTGTGCATGCTGACAAATACATACAGGGGAAGGAGGGAGTGCACTGAATTGGACCCTAGCCACAGGGGTCAGTAGTAAAATGGAAATACATATATCCAGGCACATCGCCTCTAGTTAGGACATTAAATAAATTATTAGGGAAAGGGAGGTGCTGAAGGGGGTGTGGCTAGAAAACAGCAAAAATCTATTAACCCTTCGCACACTCACATGCAAATGTTCAAACAAATGCATTCACATATTCACTCATCCAGGCACAACTGTTATCCCTACAGCTAAATTAAAAGCCAGGGTTTTAGTTCACAGAAGAATGCATTCTTATGCTTAGTCACCTATACTGCGCAGAAGTACCCAGGTAAACATAGGTGTCCTAACTCTGGCCCTGTAACATGCATAGTGCAGACATGCAAACACATTCATTGCATCAAACCTATCAATGGATTAGGAGCACACATCCTAACTTCCTCTCCTGGGAAAGACGGTGCATCTTACCAATCGCACAAGGGAGCTAACGTTATGTGTCCACGTGCACCATGCGCATACACCAGCATAAGCTGTGTGCATGCTGACAAATACATACAGGGGAAGGAGGGAGTGCACTGAATTGGACCCTAGCCACAGGGGTCAGTAGTAAAATGGAAATACATATATCCAGGCACATCGCCTCTAGTTAGGACATTAAATAAATTATTAGGGAAAGGGAGGTGCTGAAGGGGGTGTGGCTAGAAAACAGCAAAAATCTATTAACCCTTCGCACACTCACATGCAAATGTTCAAACAAATGCATTCACATATTCACTCATCCAGGCACAACTGTTATCCCTACAGCTAAATTAAAAGCCAGGGTTTTAGTTCACAGAAGAATGCATTCTTATGCTTAGTCACCTATACTGCGCAGAAGTACCCAGGTAAACATAGGTGTCCTAACTCTGGCCCTGTAACATGCATAGTGCAGACATGCAAACACATTCATTGCATCAAACCTATCAATGGATTAGGAGCACACATCCTAACTTCCTCTCCTGGGAAAGACGGTGCATCTTACCAATCGCACAAGGGAGCTAACGTTATGTGTCCACGTGCACCATGCGCATACACCAGCATAAGCTGTGTGCATGCTGACAAATACATACAGGGGAAGGAGGGAGTGCACTGAATTGGACCCTAGCCACAGGGGTCAGTAGTAAAATGGAAATACATATATCCAGGCACATCGCCTCTAGTTAGGACATTAAATAAATTATTAGGGAAAGGGAGGTGCTGAAGGGGGTGTGGCTAGAAAACAGCAAAAATCTATTAACCCTTCGCACACTCACATGCAAATGTTCAAACAAATGCATTCACATATTCACTCATCCAGGCACAACTGTTATCCCTACAGCTAAATTAAAAGCCAGGGTTTTAGTTCACAGAAGAATGCATTCTTATGCTTAGTCACCTATACTGCGCAGAAGTACCCAGGTAAACATAGGTGTCCTAACTCTGGCCCTGTAACATGCATAGTGCAGACATGCAAACACATTCATTGCATCAAACCTATCAATGGATTAGGAGCACACATCCTAACTTCCTCTCCTGGGAAAGACGGTGCATCTTACCAATCGCACAAGGGAGCTAACGTTATGTGTCCACGTGCACCATGCGCATACACCAGCATAAGCTGTGTGCATGCTGACAAATACATACAGGGGAAGGAGGGAGTGCACTGAATTGGACCCTAGCCACAGGGGTCAGTAGTAAAATGGAAATACATATATCCAGGCACATCGCCTCTAGTTAGGACATTAAATAAATTATTAGGGAAAGGGAGGTGCTGAAGGGGGTGTGGCTAGAAAACAGCAAAAATCTATTAACCCTTCGCACACTCACATGCAAATGTTCAAACAAATGCATTCACATATTCACTCATCCAGGCACAACTGTTATCCCTACAGCTAAATTAAAAGCCAGGGTTTTAGTTCACAGAAGAATGCATTCTTATGCTTAGTCACCTATACTGCGCAGAAGTACCCAGGTAAACATAGGTGTCCTAACTCTGGCCCTGTAACATGCATAGTGCAGACATGCAAACACATTCATTGCATCAAACCTATCAATGGATTAGGAGCACACATCCTAACTTCCTCTCCTGGGAAAGACGGTGCATCTTACCAATCGCACAAGGGAGCTAACGTTATGTGTCCACGTGCACCATGCGCATACACCAGCATAAGCTGTGTGCATGCTGACAAATACATACAGGGGAAGGAGGGAGTGCACTGAATTGGACCCTAGCCACAGGGGTCAGTAGTAAAATGGAAATACATATATCCAGGCACATCGCCTCTAGTTAGGACATTAAATAAATTATTAGGGAAAGGGAGGTGCTGAAGGGGGTGTGGCTAGAAAACAGCAAAAATCTATTAACCCTTCGCACACTCACATGCAAATGTTCAAACAAATGCATTCACATATTCACTCATCCAGGCACAACTGTTATCCCTACAGCTAAATTAAAAGCCAGGGTTTTAGTTCACAGAAGAATGCATTCTTATGCTTAGTCACCTATACTGCGCAGAAGTACCCAGGTAAACATAGGTGTCCTAACTCTGGCCCTGTAACATGCATAGTGCAGACATGCAAACACATTCATTGCATCAAACCTATCAATGGATTAGGAGCACACATCCTAACTTCCTCTCCTGGGAAAGACGGTGCATCTTACCAATCGCACAAGGGAGCTAACGTTATGTGTCCACGTGCACCATGCGCATACACCAGCATAAGCTGTGTGCATGCTGACAAATACATACAGGGGAAGGAGGGAGTGCACTGAATTGGACCCTAGCCACAGGGGTCAGTAGTAAAATGGAAATACATATATCCAGGCACATCGCCTCTAGTTAGGACATTAAATAAATTATTAGGGAAAGGGAGGTGCTGAAGGGGGTGTGGCTAGAAAACAGCAAAAATCTATTAACCCTTCGCACACTCACATGCAAATGTTCAAACAAATGCATTCACATATTCACTCATCCAGGCACAACTGTTATCCCTACAGCTAAATTAAAAGCCAGGGTTTTAGTTCACAGAAGAATGCATTCTTATGCTTAGTCACCTATACTGCGCAGAAGTACCCAGGTAAACATAGGTGTCCTAACTCTGGCCCTGTAACATGCATAGTGCAGACATGCAAACACATTCATTGCATCAAACCTATCAATGGATTAGGAGCACACATCCTAACTTCCTCTCCTGGGAAAGACGGTGCATCTTACCAATCGCACAAGGGAGCTAACGTTATGTGTCCATGTGCCTGGATATATGTATTTCCATTTTACTACTGACCCCTGTGGCTAGGGTCCAATTCAGTGCACTCCCTCCTTCCCCTGTATGTATTTGTCAGCATGCACACAGCTTATGCTGGTGTATGCGCATGGTGCACGTGGACACATAACGTTAGCTCCCTTGTGCGATTGGTAAGATGCACCGTCTTTCCCAGGAGAGGAAGTTAGGATGTGTGCTCCTAATCCATTGATAGGTTTGATGCAATGAATGTGTTTGCATGTCTGCACTATGCATGTTACAGGGCCAGAGTTAGGACACCTATGTTTACCTGGGTACTTCTGCGCAGTATAGGTGACTAAGCATAAGAATGCATTCTTCTGTGAACTAAAACCCTGGCTTTTAATTTAGCTGTAGGGATAACAGTTGTGCCTGGATGAGTGAATATGTGAATGCATTTGTTTGAACATTTGCATGTGAGTGTGCGAAGGGTTAATAGATTTTTGCTGTTTTCTAGCCACACCCCCTTCAGCACCTCCCTTTCCCTAATAATTTATTTAATGTCCTAACTAGAGGCGATGTGCCTGGATATATGTATTTCCATTTTACTACTGACCCCTGTGGCTAGGGTCCAATTCAGTGCACTCCCTCCTTCCCCTGTATGTATTTGTCAGCATGCACACAGCTTATGCTGGTGTATGCGCATGGTGCACGTGGACACATAACGTTAGCTCCCTTGTGCGATTGGTAAGATGCACCGTCTTTCCCAGGAGAGGAAGTTAGGATGTGTGCTCCTAATCCATTGATAGGTTTGATGCAATGAATGTGTTTGCATGTCTGCACTATGCATGTTACAGGGCCAGAGTTAGGACACCTATGTTTACCTGGGTACTTCTGCGCAGTATAGGTGACTAAGCATAAGAATGCATTCTTCTGTGAACTAAAACCCTGGCTTTTAATTTAGCTGTAGGGATAACAGTTGTGCCTGGATGAGTGAATATGTGAATGCATTTGTTTGAACATTTGCATGTGAGTGTGCGAAGGGTTAATAGATTTTTGCTGTTTTCTAGCCACACCCCCTTCAGCACCTCCCTTTCCCTAATAATTTATTTAATGTCCTAACTAGAGGCGATGTGCCTGGATATATGTATTTCCATTTTACTACTGACCCCTGTGGCTAGGGTCCAATTCAGTGCACTCCCTCCTTCCCCTGTATGTATTTGTCAGCATGCACACAGCTTATGCTGGTGTATGCGCATGGTGCACGTGGACACATAACGTTAGCTCCCTTGTGCGATTGGTAAGATGCACCGTCTTTCCCAGGAGAGGAAGTTAGGATGTGTGCTCCTAATCCATTGATAGGTTTGATGCAATGAATGTGTTTGCATGTCTGCACTATGCATGTTACAGGGCCAGAGTTAGGACACCTATGTTTACCTGGGTACTTCTGCGCAGTATAGGTGACTAAGCATAAGAATGCATTCTTCTGTGAACTAAAACCCTGGCTTTTAATTTAGCTGTAGGGATAACAGTTGTGCCTGGATGAGTGAATATGTGAATGCATTTGTTTGAACATTTGCATGTGAGTGTGCGAAGGGTTAATAGATTTTTGCTGTTTTCTAGCCACACCCCCTTCAGCACCTCCCTTTCCCTAATAATTTATTTAATGTCCTAACTAGAGGCGATGTGCCTGGATATATGTATTTCCATTTTACTACTGACCCCTGTGGCTAGGGTCCAATTCAGTGCACTCCCTCCTTCCCCTGTATGTATTTGTCAGCATGCACACAGCTTATGCTGGTGTATGCGCATGGTGCACGTGGACACATAACGTTAGCTCCCTTGTGCGATTGGTAAGATGCACCGTCTTTCCCAGGAGAGGAAGTTAGGATGTGTGCTCCTAATCCATTGATAGGTTTGATGCAATGAATGTGTTTGCATGTCTGCACTATGCATGTTACAGGGCCAGAGTTAGGACACCTATGTTTACCTGGGTACTTCTGCGCAGTATAGGTGACTAAGCATAAGAATGCATTCTTCTGTGAACTAAAACCCTGGCTTTTAATTTAGCTGTAGGGATAACAGTTGTGCCTGGATGAGTGAATATGTGAATGCATTTGTTTGAACATTTGCATGTGAGTGTGCGAAGGGTTAATAGATTTTTGCTGTTTTCTAGCCACACCCCCTTCAGCACCTCCCTTTCCCTAATAATTTATTTAATGTCCTAACTAGAGGCGATGTGCCTGGATATATGTATTTCCATTTTACTACTGACCCCTGTGGCTAGGGTCCAATTCAGTGCACTCCCTCCTTCCCCTGTATGTATTTGTCAGCATGCACACAGCTTATGCTGGTGTATGCGCATGGTGCACGTGGACACATAACGTTAGCTCCCTTGTGCGATTGGTAAGATGCACCGTCTTTCCCAGGAGAGGAAGTTAGGATGTGTGCTCCTAATCCATTGATAGGTTTGATGCAATGAATGTGTTTGCATGTCTGCACTATGCATGTTACAGGGCCAGAGTTAGGACACCTATGTTTATCTGGGTACTTCTGCGCAGTATAGGTGACTAAGCATAAGAATGCATTCTTCTGTGAACTAAAACCCTGGCTTTTAATTTAGCTGTAGGGATAACAGTTGTGCCTGGATGAGTGAATATGTGAATGCATTTGTTTGAACATTTGCATGTGAGTGTGCGAAGGGTTAATAGATTTTTGCTGTTTTCTAGCCACACCCCCTTCAGCACCTCCCTTTCCCTAATAATTTATTTAATGTCCTAACTAGAGGCGATGTGCCTGGATATATGTATTTCCATTTTACTACTGACCCCTGTGGCTAGGGTCCAATTCAGTGCACTCCCTCCTTCCCCTGTATGTATTTGTCAGCATGCACACAGCTTATGCTGGTGTATGCGCATGGTGCACGTGGACACATAACGTTAGCTCCCTTGTGCGATTGGTAAGATGCACCGTCTTTCCCAGGAGAGGAAGTTAGGATGTGTGCTCCTAATCCATTGATAGGTTTGATGCAATGAATGTGTTTGCATGTCTGCACTATGCATGTTACAGGGCCAGAGTTAGGACACCTATGTTTACCTGGGTACTTCTGCGCAGTATAGGTGACTAAGCATAAGAATGCATTCTTCTGTGAACTAAAACCCTGGCTTTTAATTTAGCTGTAGGGATAACAGTTGTGCCTGGATGAGTGAATATGTGAATGCATTTGTTTGAACATTTGCATGTGAGTGTGCGAAGGGTTAATAGATTTTTGCTGTTTTCTAGCCACACCCCCTTCAGCACCTCCCTTTCCCTAATAATTTATTTAATGTCCTAACTAGAGGCGATGTGCCTGGATATATGTATTTCCATTTTACTACTGACCCCTGTGGCTAGGGTCCAATTCAGTGCACTCCCTCCTTCCCCTGTATGTATTTGTCAGCATGCACACAGCTTATGCTGGTGTATGCGCATGGTGCACGTGGACACATAACGTTAGCTCCCTTGTGCGATTGGTAAGATGCACCGTCTTTCCCAGGAGAGGAAGTTAGGATGTGTGCTCCTAATCCATTGATAGGTTTGATGCAATGAATGTGTTTGCATGTCTGCACTATGCATGTTACAGGGCCAGAGTTAGGACACCTATGTTTACCTGGGTACTTCTGCGCAGTATAGGTGACTAAGCATAAGAATGCATTCTTCTGTGAACTAAAACCCTGGCTTTTAATTTAGCTGTAGGGATAACAGTTGTGCCTGGATGAGTGAATATGTGAATGCATTTGTTTGAACATTTGCATGTGAGTGTGCGAAGGGTTAATAGATTTTTGCTGTTTTCTAGCCACACCCCCTTCAGCACCTCCCTTTCCCTAATAATTTATTTAATGTCCTAACTAGAGGCGATGTGCCTGGATATATGTATTTCCATTTTACTACTGACCCCTGTGGCTAGGGTCCAATTCAGTGCACTCCCTCCTTCCCCTGTATGTATTTGTCAGCATGCACACAGCTTATGCTGGTGTATGCGCATGGTGCACGTGGACACATAACGTTAGCTCCCTTGTGCGATTGGTAAGATGCACCGTCTTTCCCAGGAGAGGAAGTTAGGATGTGTGCTCCTAATCCATTGATAGGTTTGATGCAATGAATGTGTTTGCATGTCTGCACTATGCATGTTACAGGGCCAGAGTTAGGACACCTATGTTTACCTGGGTACTTCTGCGCAGTATAGGTGACTAAGCATAAGAATGCATTCTTCTGTGAACTAAAACCCTGGCTTTTAATTTAGCTGTAGGGATAACAGTTGTGCCTGGATGAGTGAATATGTGAATGCATTTGTTTGAACATTTGCATGTGAGTGTGCGAAGGGTTAATAGATTTTTGCTGTTTTCTAGCCACACCCCCTTCAGCACCTCCCTTTCCCTAATAATTTATTTAATGTCCTAACTAGAGGCGATGTGCCTGGATATATGTATTTCCATTTTACTACTGACCCCTGTGGCTAGGGTCCAATTCAGTGCACTCCCTCCTTCCCCTGTATGTATTTGTCAGCATGCACACAGCTTATGCTGGTGTATGCGCATGGTGCACGTGGACACATAACGTTAGCTCCCTTGTGCGATTGGTAAGATGCACCGTCTTTCCCAGGAGAGGAAGTTAGGATGTGTGCTCCTAATCCATTGATAGGTTTGATGCAATGAATGTGTTTGCATGTCTGCACTATGCATGTTACAGGGCCAGAGTTAGGACACCTATGTTTACCTGGGTACTTCTGCGCAGTATAGGTGACTAAGCATAAGAATGCATTCTTCTGTGAACTAAAACCCTGGCTTTTAATTTAGCTGTAGGGATAACAGTTGTGCCTGGATGAGTGAATATGTGAATGCATTTGTTTGAACATTTGCATGTGAGTGTGCGAAGGGTTAATAGATTTTTGCTGTTTTCTAGCCACACCCCCTTCAGCACCTCCCTTTCCCTAATAATTTATTTAATGTCCTAACTAGAGGCGATGTGCCTGGATATATGTATTTCCATCTTTAAGAGCAAGGCCTGAGAAAAGATCACAATTGAGGAAAATGCACCGGCCGAGCTGCGGTGCCATACAATTTCTTTTATCTTATGTTACTGTCACTTACAGTCAATTGTCGCTATCAGACAAAACAAAGTTTTTATACACTACTGACCAAAATTTTGGACAGAAAAGGAGTCTGTCCAGAATAGGAAACACACCCAGCATCTAGTTGAAATAGTATGTGGTAAATAGCTTAAGCTTAACACATAGTCAAGTAACCAAAAATGGACTTTGTCCAAAAAATTCATTTATGAATGAAAGTGACATCAGCATAGGCGAAAAGTAATGTACACCAAATTTTACATTGTTGTTGTTTATCTGTTTGTTTGCACATAGTGTTCTTTTAGTTATTGTTAAAGATAATGATGCTGTAAAGGAATTATTAATCAAAAACCATAATGTTACATTCACAAAGCGCTGCCTGCACAAACTTGTTGCCAAAATCTCTCATAAAAGAACAAGAAGTGTCCGCCGCAGTACAATGGGGGACATGTAGTGACTTCAAGAGCACCCTTCAGATGCTCGGTGCTCTTAAAGAGAGTATGAAGCGAGATTACATCTCGCTTCAGACCTCATATACAGCAGGGGCATGCGTGCCCCTGCTACAACGCCGCTATCCCGCCTCTTAATGTTGGTCCCTTACCCCCCAAAATTCCATCCGTTATGCGGGTGAGCGCTTCCTGGTATGGGCAGGGCTAACCGCTGCAGACCTGCCCCATGCGCGTCAGTCAGAGGCGTACCTCTGCCTCTACCACGCCCCTCTCAGTCTTCATTGACTGAAAGAGCCTGGGGAGAGGCGGCGATGCACGTCTGATATATGCGCATGGAGCCAGGGTTGCAGCCGTTAGCCCCTGCCTCCAGGAAAGAACAAAATCTACGACCAAGTTGTTCGTAGATTTGGCATGGGATGGGTTGGGGGGTCGGGTACCCCCGTTTAGCCGCGGGATAGCGGGGTTTTAGCTGGGGCACACGTGCCCCTGCTATATATAAGAGCTGAAGCGAGATTTTGTCTCACTTCAGTGTCTCTTTGCAAGCCCCAGCTGAGTTTCACTCATTTCTTTTCGGCCTTCAAGGATACCTCAACAGAAATGTAACATAATGAAATAAACATCTGTATGCACAGTGCCTAGCACACATACAACTGCGTCTACCATAGAACTACACTGTGTTCCTCTTATTTCTTTCCCTCCCTGCCTGCCTGAAACAGTACAATATCAGGTATGTAAGTGGCTGACTCAGTCCGGACTCAGACAGGAAGTGACTACAGTGTGACCCTCACTGATAAGAAATTCGCCTATTTTCTCATCGGTCTTGCTCTCTGGAGCCATTGTATTCTATTAAAGTGTTTTATAGTTGAAATTAATTATGAATGAGGATCACACTGTACTCACGTCCTGTCTGAGTCAAGACCGAGTCAGCAACCTACATACCTGATATTGAACTCTTTCAAGCAGGGAGGGAAAGAAATAACAGGAGAACAGCAAAGTTATATGTGTGCTAGGCACTGTACATACACATCTTTTTCTCATAATGTCAAATGTATGTTGTGGTATTCTTCAAGGTTCACTTTAATTAGTAATGCAGCTCTACAACTTGCATGCAGAACAACATGCTTGCGGACAGCAAACTAAGATATACATGTATATCTTCGGCAACAAGGGAATGGAGAAAGCTAAATTTTTGTAATTTTTTGTAAGTTTTGATCACTCCTTGCAAATGCGATTGTTGGAAGTATGTAATAAGTAAAAACATGTTTTATTACATCTGTTTCAATGTTTATGTATGATGTATATTTAAAGAGAAAAAAATTTTATATTACAGTTCTATTAAAGTTTTATTTGAAATGCAAAATGTGTGGACAATTTCTTATAGGAGTTAGAGAAAACATAAGTAATCGTTGAGAAATAACTATTGTTAAAAAAATTCATCTTCAAATTTAGACGTGTTCACCTTTAACACTAGATGTTAAAAGGTAACTGTGTGTACTCCTTTAACACTATATGTTAAAGGGTAACTGTAGTAAAAACTACTATATGGAGGCTGCCATATTTTTTTCATTATAATAAATATCTGTTGCCTGCCAGCCCTACTGCTCTATATCTCTGCAATATTTTATGAAGAACACCGGAAAAAAGCATACAGCTCGTCTTGTCAGATCTGACAGTAATGTCAAAAACACCTGATCTGCTGAATGCTTGTTCAGGGGCTATGGCTCTTAGTATTACAGCCAGAGAATCATAAGGCCAGCCAAGAAAATTTTATTGATGAAAAGGAAGTTATTATGGCAGGCCAAGTATACCTCTTACTTCGGTTTCCCTTTAAGATTATAGATACCCATTGGCCTACATAAAAAATATCTTGAACTAGTACCAGCCCAAGCATCACTTTTGTACACTGAAATAATTTTGTAGCGGCTCGGACTCTACAGTAACTAATATTTTAAAATTTTACTTAAATAACAGGTACACGTGTTTCCTTCTTCTCTATAACCTGTTCATTAGCATAATGTGGTACTGCAGTATGCTAATGCAGTTGAGTACGCAAATAAGTGCACACATGGCCGTGGTTGCATAAGCACAGGTAGGCCACAAAACACCATGACAATGCTTGCAAACTACTTCCCAAAAAAAATAGAGCATGGAGAAGGATAGCCAGGTACTGTTCAACAAACTTATGGCAAGGGCTGGTGGTACAAGACCAACACAAATACCTAAAAATTTAATAAGTATACTATGTACATGCATTTATATTTAAGTGCGCTTGTACACCAAGTACCTTGTGTAATCTAAGAATTCCACACTAATTGTAACAGCATTCAAGAGCCCACTGATGCTCCATTATAGAAAATGAATACCTTACTCTGATGAAAAGGGTCATCAGCTAATGTAGTCAGTGGCATGTTTTGCAATCTTTATTACTGTTTTCCTTACAGAACACAGACCACTGTTAATATCAACTCATAAGTAATAAATAAGCAAGTAGCATTACGAAGACAGAAAAGTAGGCCACACCATTAGCACCTCATGACATTCACAAGTGTTATACACGATGAGCAAATTCTTCGTCCGTTGGCTGAAAAAGAAGACATGAAGGTAACATACTATGCGTACGTTAAAGGGACACTGCAGGGGGTCAGGGGAAAATGTGTTGAACTTACCCGGGTGTTGCCATGGTGCCCCCTCAGACGTCCTGTGCCCGCGGAGCCACTCACGGATGCTCGGGCCACACCTCGTGTGCACTTATGGAATTTCAGACTTTAAAGTGGTAAAACCAATGCGATAGCATTGCCGTGTCCTCCCTCCTGCTAATGTCAACAGGAGCGTACGGCACAAGTCCAGCTTGGTCTGTGTATGCGCAGTACGCTCCTGTTGACATCAGCGGGAGTGAGGACCCGGATACACAGGCGAAGTGCTTCACAGACTTGAAAGTCTGAAATTAAGGGAGTGAACTGGAGGCGTGGCCTGAGTCCTCTGCGTGGTACCAAGAGAAGCACAGGGTAAATTCAAATCATTTTCACATTACCCCCCCTACCCCCTTTTAAGCGCAAGTCAACTGCAATGAGGCGTCAAGAAGAAGAACCCGAAGAAGGAATCCACTTGTGAAAAGGCACAGCAGCAGTCATTGGAGAATATATAAACCGTGCAAGGTATGATATAGTACAATTAAAGCTGGCCACTAATGATCCAATCTTTTTCATACAATCTTGCTATTTCAATGTAATATAAAGGTAACTGCATGAAGTATCTATTCAGTTAATTCAGTGAATTTCACCTTTCACTACATAGATTTGGTAAGATTGGATTAAAAAGAATGAATAATTATTAGCCACCCTAAGGAGTACATTTCAAATGTTGGAATTCGGTATTAATGATTTAAATTCTTAAATAAGGACAATTCTTAAATTCTTAAATAGCGCGTACTGACAATATACTCAGAAGTGATTACGTTAAGATAAGTATCCTTAATTTAAAAGTTTACAGCAGTACAAAAAAAAATTATATTTTTTATCAGTCCATTTACAATGCATATTAATACACTTGTTCGATCTGTAATATTAAATTGAGTTTAAAAGTGATAAACATTGTAAGATATCTATTTTGTAAATCTTTATCTTAGATTTACATCAAAAGTTAAATATCAAACTACGTTTATTTGAGTTATCCGGAATTCTTATAAAGTGATTTATTCATAACATCATCTAAAAGCTTATTTTAGTTTGTATCTGTTAAACGTTAATGTATGTTTCCTCAAAAAGCATTAAACCGCGTTTATTTGACTTTTGACTAATCGTGAAAATATGATTTATTAATAAGATCATGTAAACGTTAATGTAAGTATTAAACGGTGCATAAGAACAGTAAATAGTAATTTAATTTTCTAACTTTTATACTTTTAAAGTTATGATTAAATCTAAGTAAATAAGATTTTAACATTTAATTTTTTCAGCAATAAATTTTATTATAAAGTTTTATCCACGCGCCCTTTTTTCCCGTCGCCTTTTTTAACATACTTTAATTTTAAAATAGCTTTTTAACAGTACAACAATCGATAAATAGCGTTTCCACCAAATGAGAACCGATAAACATAAATTAGTGATTTAATTTGAATAAACGTTATAATTAATCGTCAAAATAGGTTTTAATTTTTGTTAAACGTTATTTCCTGATAAGGTTTACACCAGGCGCCCTTTTTTCCCAACGCCCTTATTTAACGTACGCAGCTATATATGCCACCCTCATTTAGGAACCAAGTTTTATATTAGAGGCCAATATGATTGTAATTCACGTTACATAGTATATGCATTAAAATGTCCTTGTGGTTTGCTGTATATAGGACAAACCACACAACCTATGAAAGTACGTTTGTCAGCCCATAAAAGCACTATTAGAAATAATGTAAAAGAATTGTCAGTCCCTAGTCATTTTATACAAGCCAATCACTCAGTGAGTCAGCTTCGGTTTCAGATATTGGAGCAGGTTCCTCCATTGAGACAAGGAGGAGATAGGCTTAAAAAACTCCTATACCGTGAGGCAGTATGGATCCGTAGATTAGATACTTTAGAACCTAGAGGGATGAATAGGGAGTATGACATGCTTCCATTTATATAGTAGATTTCAGTCACCTTTACATTCAACAACTTATATAATTTTTATTATTTTTTATCATTTATTGATTCTGAGTTGCTGCGTATGATGCCCCATGATAGATATATCCATCTATTAGCATTTTAGTGAGTATTTAGTTTCTAGTGGCTAGTTGCAATGTTTGTATGGACGCTATGGGCGGGTGGGGAGCGTTCCGCTGGTTGCCTAGATACGGCGGGTGGGCGGACTATGATGAGGTCCGCCCATCCAGCTGACGTGTTGCGCTGCCGGGAGGTGGAGTTATTCTCCCCTCCCAGGGACATAAGTCTCCCGTCAGGTCCGCTCCTGGGGGCATGGCCTGACGCTATGACAACAGGTGACTGTATCCCTATTGGACGGCGCGTGATGCGCTGCCGGGAGGAGGAGTTACGCTCCCCTCCCTGGGACACAAGTCTCCCGTCAGGTCCGCTTCTATGGGGGGCGTGGCCTGACGCTATGTCATCAGGTGACCGTGTCCCTATTGGTCGGCGCACACGGAGGCAGCACGGGGGGATGGCTCTCCACATACGCGCATGGCCACTCCTCCTACCGTGCTCTCATTGGAGACACAGCGTGTTGCATGGTAATGAGAAGTCCCCTATCAGGTCCGATTGACGGACAGCAGGGGATTGGTCGCTATAACGCGACAGGCACAGCTGATTGGTCTATTTTGTATTAACTGAATATAAAAGGAGACATAATTGTGAAGTGATTCAGATGCTGACTTAACTTGATAAAGGAGGTTAGCCCTCCGAAACGTTGTGATGTCAGTGATTCAACAATAAAGTGAAAGAGCATACAAGTGGATGGTGCCGGACTCAACTTTATCTCTACCAATGGACAGCAGGAAATGTATGACCACATAAGAGGTATACTGAAGGCCTGAATGAAAGATCTTAATTTTATTATACGAATATCCTTTTTAATGTAATTTGTCATGCATGTTTTATGTACTGTTTCTTGTGTCATGCACTTTGCCTTGCATGGTTTTCCCCCAGCCTTGGGGGATGTACTTTAAAACACTTGTTGTGTAGACAGGTACACCTGCCATAAATAAATACCTTTTGTATGATGTTGGTATTCTAGGCTATGAATAAGGAGACTATTGGGAATGTGTTAGCCATTTTTCCTTGTCTGGGTTCGATGTGTTAATAAACTGGATTTTATTGCAACATTCAGTGGGTTTGTGGACTTCTCTACTACTGATGCCATTACTGCATCTTCGACTTGGTTCAGCAGCACTGCAATTGAAGTACTGGGGTCTGAGTGTCCCTTTATTCTAATTTGAAGAGCTATATGGTATACTGTACTTTTATAAAATGTCATATATCAGAATTTTAGTTTATAACCGCACAGTTGTGTGATTGAGCTTCCATCCTATACTGTCCTATTATTGGTATTGATGCAGTGTTAGGTGATAACATTACTCACTAGCACAGCCTTCTGGCATGGGGTATGTCTGAGCTTCCAATGACCCTCCCCTTTGTGGCACAGACTTTCATCCTAAATCTTCCTATCCTCCTTCCCAGTGTAATCTATGAAAAGGGGTAGCTTCTCTTAGGCCTCGTTCACATTAGGCAAGGCGTATGGCTGTGCATTTGGGACACAAGCGCACCCGATTACATGCAGTCCGCGGTGCCGTGTTCTGTGCTGCTGATCCCATTCATTACAGTGAATGGGATCAGCAATACGCTTTTGCAAAAATGCATGCAGCAGTGCGATAGCACATCACACTGCTGCGCAGCGCACAGTCTGAGTATAATATACGCGCTGCCAAAATGCACATGGCAGCGTTTATAGTGGGAACAAGGCCTAATTACACTGCTCTATACTGCACTAACCCCTGCTGCACCGACTAGCTAAGCTACACTGCACTAACAGTACACTATAGTAACACAACTCTACACTGCACTAAGGCTGGTTTCACAGTGGGACGTTACAGGCGCACGTTAGAGCAGCCTGTAACGCAGCCCACCGCACAGTAATGAAAAATCAATGGGGCTGTTCACAGTGCGGACGTTGCGTTACATTGTAACGCTGCGTCACAAGACAACGTACTGCATGCAGTACTTTGGACGCGGCTGAGCCGCGTTAGACTGCTTGCACATGCTCAGTAATGTTGGGGAGGAGCGGAGAGCGGCCAGGCACATGGCTAATTAATATGCACTGCACGTTATGATGCGGCGATTGGCCGGCGGGACCACGTGATGCCGCATGCGCACAAGAGTGCGCATCACGGCATCACTGACGCCAGATCCAGCACCACCAGGCGTTGCGTTAGGGGACGTTATGCGACCTTAACGCCCCCTCTAACGCAACGTCCTGGTGTGAAATTAGCCTAACACTACGACTTCAGATCTCATCTGATCCTGCCCCGGTGCTCCTCTCCACCTCGCTGTGGTCCTGTTGATGCAGACACGATCCTCTTCTCCTCCTGCAGCTAGTGATAGCCCGGTACACTGTGCCACCTGTCGCTTCGTAGCTCCTCCGTTCCTCATGGCCTGCAAACTTCTTCTTTACTAGTTGCTAGTTTTTACTGTAACCCTAGGAGTGCACGTGTGCGGCATTTCATGCCTGACCCTGGCACACTTGCACCTCTGAGGATACAGTAACAACCACTAATAAGGAAGTACCGAGGACCTGGAACTGTACGGCGGTAGGTGCAGGGGTCTAGTCCTGGGAAAAGAAGTGAGTGGACTCACTTAGAAAACCCCTGTGCCACGCTGCAAAAATGGGCGTGGTCAAGCATACCGTGGGCGTGGTCATGGGTGGGGCCAAATATACATGACCTTAGCAGTGATGTAAAAGGTCTGCCGAGGAAGTTTGAGCTCTGCCGTAGTGTATCCCCCAAAAATAGATGTAATCTGACAGCATTTCACCAAAAAGACACATAATCTGGTAGAATTTCCTCCAAAATACAGATAATATGGCAGTGGTTCCCCCAAAATAGACAATGTGGCAGCAGCAGTTCCCCCAACATACGCATAATTTGGAAGCAGGTCCCCAAAATACGCAAAACCTGGCAGCGGAACACCCAAAATACATGTAACACCCAAAATACATATAATCTGGCAGCAGTGGTCCCCCAAACATACACAATATGGCAGCAGTTCCCCAAAATACACGTAGTCTGGCAGCAGCCGTTCCCCTAACATACACATAATCTGGCAGCTGTTACACAAAATACATAACAGCGGTTCCACAAAATGCAGCAGTTTCCCCAAAATAGGTACCCCCAGCATAGGTAGGCAGGTCTATAGGTGTCCCCAGTATAAGTAGCCTTGAGTATAGTAGTCCCCAGTATATGTAGCCAGAGGTATAGTTGCCTAGTATATGTAGCCAGGGGTATATGTGCCCAGTATATGTAGCCAGTGGTATATGTGCCCAGTATATGTAGCCAGGGGTATATGTGCCCAGTATATGTAGCCAGTGGTATATGTGCCCAGTATATGTAGTCAGGGGTATATGTGCCCAGTATATATAGCCAGTGGGATATGTGCCTAGTATATACAGGCAGAGGTATATGTGCTCAGTATATGTAGCCAGTGGGATATGTGCCCAGTTTATATAGGCAGGTGTATATGTAGCCAGGGGTATATGTGCCCAGGATATATAGCCAGTGGGATATGTGCGCAGTATATATAGCCAGTGGGATATGTGCCCAGTATATGTAGCCAGTGGGATATGTGGCCAGTATATATATCCAGGGGTATATGTGCCCAGTGTATATATAGCCAGTGGGATATGTGCCCAGTATATATAGCCAGTGGGATATGTGCCCAGTATATATATATATATATATATATATATATATATATATATATATATCTATCTCCAGTGGGATATGCCCAGTATATATAGGCAGAGGTATATGTGCCAGTATATGTAGCCAGTGGGATATGTCCCCAGTATATGTAGGCAGGGGTATATGTCCCCAGCTAGCCAGGAGTGCCCCCAGCAGGAGGGGAGCAGCGCAGAGAAGGCGAGCTATGGGGACGTCTCCCCCCCCCCCCTTCCCTCACCTTCGTGCTCCCCTTCCTGCCTCTCCCCTCTGGTGTTTTCAAGTGTCGGGCCGGCGGCAAAAGTGGACGGAGACTTACTGTGTTCCAGTCGCAAGGGATGCTCCGCTCTGTGTGCGGCTAGTCTGGTCTTCTAGCCACACACAGAGCGGAGCGTCCCTTGCGGCTGGAAGAAGGTGGTAAGTCTCCGCCCACTTTCGCCGCCGCCCCGACACTTGAAAACATCGGAGGGGAGAGGAAGGAAGCGGAGCACGAAGGTAAGGGAAGGGGGGGAGACGTCCGCCCTTCCCCGCTTTCCCCATAGCTCGCCTTCTCTGCGCTGCTCCCCTCCACACAAGCCAGGGTGGACGGCGTTCACTCTCTGGAAAAAGTAAGTGGACGCCATCCACCCGCGTCCATGCAGGACTCGACCCCTGGGTAGGTGGCCGCAATGTACTGGGATATCGCCAGCAGCTGCAGGAGGAGAAGAAGCGTGTCTGCATCAGCAGGTCCGGAGCGAGAGGGAGAGGAGCGCGGCGCTGGATGGGGCAAGTACTTCCCTGCGCACTCCGCACCACAACGTTGTTTTTTTTTTGGCTGCTTCTTTTAGCTGGCTTTAGTTTTGATTTGGGAGTATGATGAGCACTGTAATATAATGCCAATACTCTCATTTTATATACAATTTAAAATGACATGCCCATACAAAAAAACTAAAAAGAAGGCTGTTAAACAAACCAAATCTCACTTTGGCTTTTCAGAAAGCAGATAGGTTGTGACAAGCCAGGCTGCATGAAAGTCTAAAAAGCAAAGGAACGTGCAGAAAAAAATAAGGAATGTGTTTTGCAGCTCTTCCGACAATCAATTTTCACACCCTAAATACCTCTCGCATCAAAGAAGATCCCTGCAGACTCTCACTTACAAGATTATTGATCAGCGAAAGGCTGCCCTGCTTAGTATTATGTGTGTTTCATTTCAGAGGTTATGGGTCGGACAACTGACAAGAACTACTCAACCTTGACAAACTTCTAAACTGACTGAATCGCCCCTCACCGGGAGAAGGAAATAATGACAGGCAGAGAGGAGAACCGTATAATTTCTTTACCCTCACACTGCTCAGGGCCGCTGCGTGATGGGAATGAAAAGGAATTCAATAGCAACTGCTTGTTAATGAAGGGAATCTGTCAACTTGTTGAGGAGAATTCCCCCTCACTTCCTGTTCAGGTAAGCTCTGGGTGTCACCAGAACAGGAAGTGAAGAAATCTCCCTGGCAGGGGCACAGGGCCACAGACCACAATAAACTGCTTTAGAAATGAAATGTCCATGAGAATGAAACTGAAATGCTATCTTGTATCTGAGGTTTTTAACAAGTAGTTTCCTGGCAGGTTTTTCAGCAAGAAAGTCATTTGAATGTATAGGAGGGTTAGCAGTGGGCAACACAGGTGGCCATTATCAGTGTTTCTTCAGTGAAACCAAACACAAAAAAAAGCAGTGCATGCAAAATAATGGTGGAGTTGAGCTTCTCTAAATTGTGAACTTTGAGTTTGCGTGTTCTTTTCGGTTATAGTTCAGGCTTGTGGTTTAAATGTGTTTGATGTATCAAATATTATTAATGCAAAATGTTTTATAATTCTTTTACCCGGCTTGATTTGCAGAACTGTTCATGTGCTAATCTCAGATGCTGCTGGGCTGAAGCCATGTTACACATGACGGGTCACCAACACCTAGCTGTACTGTAGCTACAGAGGGCTGCTATAGGGTACACACAGGGGCCTGGCTCTCTGAGGCATCTCCAGAGAGCCACATCCAGTGGGGGTATCCTAAACGATCTGGAAAATCGGAACATCATTCAATAAATGTATTGGTGTTAAGTAGTTAGGATCTGTCATTCTCACCTAGACCATAAGGGCCCATTCACACTTGCAAAACGCTAGTGCTCTTGCTAGCGTTTTGCTTAGGTGATTTTTGGCGATTGATGTAAAAAAAAAAAATCGCCATTCACGCTTGGTGATTTTTTTTCGCGTTTTTAGCGCTTCTACAGCACTAAACGTGATTGCTGGAAAATCGCCTGAAAATGGTGCAGGCTACACGTTTGCATTTGCAAGTGAGAACGGGCCCATAGGGTATTATTGCACTAGCGCTTTCAAAAGCACTAGCGCTTGAGTGTTTTGCCAAAATCGCCAGCAAAACACTCTAGTGTGAATGGGCCCTAACAGGTCATAGTGAGGGTTGCTGAGAAATACAGTATATCACCCCCTGATTTTGTGTCTGCAGCTGCACACAGCATCCACAGACTGAGGTTTTTGGGTTTTTTAAAACCTTGGGGGTCCGTAAACTATCCACCGCTTATGAGATCGATCATTCAGACTGATTATAATTTTGATCGATTTCTGGCCCAATATATAAAACATTTTTGATCGGACAGACATGTTGGAGTATCATCAATTTTTAAAAAAAAAAATCCAGGCTCCTCACCTTGATTTAAGACATTTAACACTTGCAGATGTAATAGGGAGGTGCTGGAAAAGCAAAACTGCAAAGTCAAAATGAACTTCCGCACACTCATGCAAATCCTCATGTGGATTTTGTGTGTTTTTTTTTATATATATATATTGTATTTGATCCTTGTGGCTAGGATTTTATCTAGTGCTCTCCGTCTTCCCCTATTAGTGATCCTAGCACACACAGCTTGCTGGTGTGCTTGCATAGTACATATGTAGGTACTAGCAGCTCCCTTGCAGGATTAGTTAGATGCACTATCTGTCCCAGGGAGGACGGTACGGATATGTGCTCCTATTCCTTAGATAGGTTTTGATGCGCTGAATGCGTGCATGTTTGTGCTATGCATGTTACAGGGCCAGAGTTAGGACACATACGACACTGGGCTACCTCTACGCGGTGTAAGTAACTACGCAAGAGACTTTATTCTTGTAGCGAAGAGCCCAGTTTTTAACTAAGCTGTAGGGACAGCATTGATTGCTGCATGATTTTTGTGAATGGATTTGCATGAGTGTGCTGAAATTCATTTTGACTTTGATGTTGGGGTATCAGTCTGCTGCAGATTCGATCACAGGAATCAAATCAGTCAAGGAAAATCAATGTAGTGTATGGTTAAATTTAGCCTTGCATTGTATTTGGTAAACAATATGGAGTAATAAGATTATAGTTAATATTATCTTATATGAGGGGCTATTCTAGGCCGGCTCAGCCTTATCAATATTTTAATGTAGTAATGAATTGCCGTTATAGTGATTTGAATCCAATGTATGTTTTTATTTTCTAGATCCAGAAGACATTCACCCCAGTGCTCCAGTGACTTCAGGCAGCCAGCAAGAAAAAAAACAATGGAATGCAGAGAGAGAGGAACGCAGAAAGACTGTCTTTCTATTGGGATCAATTTTTCATCAACGAGATCATTTTAGGTTTGGCTAAAGAGGACTTTTCATGGAAGCTACATTTGTTTTTGCCAAGTGACAACAGAAGATCCTTCCCTGGTAGGTTTACATTTTCCATATTTGCAATAAGGAACACTGAAGCATTTTGGTAGTTGCCAGGCAATAATGTATCCATATTTCTGCTCTCTTTGCCTTACTGTATAGCAGTAGAGTACTGTATCAGTTAAAGCAGGAACTCTTGAGTCAGGATAGTACCATTTGCTGGCTCACTTAAAAGACAACTCTAAGGCCTGGGACCCACTTGCAGCCCTTTGGAATAGCTGACAATTCCAAAAGTGCTAGACTAATGTTAGCCAATGCAGGTGGTTCCGCTGCCGTGATTTTGTCAAAACGCAATCACACCTCCTGAAGCATCTTCACGATTTGCCCAGAGCGATCCCAAAACTGGCAATTGCTGGCTAAGCTCGATCGCTCAGGGAAAGTGCTAAACAAAACTCAGTAGTTTTGCGCTTTTGGCCTACAAGTCTGAAGGTGGCTTATTTTTCACAAGCTTACTCTTTTTTTTTTTTTTTCTTTTTAAGAGAATACGAGGTGAACATCAGGTCAAAAAACAGATACTTACCTAAAAAGAAGGAAGCCTCTGGATCTTGCAGAGGCTTCCCATATCCTCCTACCATTCACCACAGCTGCCCGAGACCCTCCTGAAGACCGTGACTGCATTCATTTCCTCGCACGGGCGTGGCCCTGCTGCACCTGCTTCAGTACGACCAAGCATGTGCAGTAAGTCGGAGCCACCTGTGCACCCACTCGTGCAAAAGTGGCTTTGGCTTATTGCGCAGGCAAGGCACAGTAAGGCCATGGTTGTGATCAGACACCCGACATACCTTCATACCTTTCAGGGGTCCACGAGCAGCAACGGTGGTTCGGAGGACAGTATGGGCACACTTTATGTTGATTCAAAACTTCCTGTTTGGCCTTCTATTCACATTCTTTCCTACTAGAGGCTTGTTTATGGCATATAGTGCTGCAGCTTGCCTCTCCAATCTGCAGAACTAATCTGCTCTATAATAAGTCTTTTGCACTGCTAAGTGTTTCTTTCCCTGAAATTCAAACCTGAACTGTGAACCCCTCTTATCTATTTCCAGCCAAGATACAGGAAAATATATTCTTCCAGGATCTATATGGAGTGAGTGTAGAGCTGATCCCACTATATAATGAGTCATTTCCCTCTTTATGGACAAACACATTTCTATACATTGCATGCATAGTTCTGCATCTGCCTGCCCTGTTTTATTACTAATGGTGGTCAGAGAGGACAGAATCGTTGAGAGGAAACATTTTTAGCTGAAAGGTTTAACTATTGATGATATCACTGAGCAGGTTTTGTGCATGTGTCCTAACAACAAAAATAGTTTCTGGATACATTTTTTCGTTTAAGAAGTAACTTTTTTAATCGCAGTATCAAGAAGTTATTAGATAATACAATAAAGTCCCTAGTATCCGGCACAGGTGGATTGACGGACGCTTGAACTGGCGTTAAAAGCACTACCTCCCTAATGCCCCACCCCCCACACCAATCATCCAGGCGCCATCTTCTACAAATCCTGCAGCTACCAGCAGCTCTCTGGTGTCTTCCGTGTACGGCTCTCGGCGTGTCACCTGACCCACATCGGGATGTAGTTGGGATTTAAAGGAACTTGAGTTATGAGGTATGTGGAGGCCGAACACTTTGATTCCAGCACAGGAGATTTTGGTGGTGCCGGTGCGACCATAGGCTGTAATAGGAATTACGGCTATAGCAGTGCACAGGGAAGACGGAGCTGAAGTCAGTGCTGCTCAAAACCGATCCGGATGCTACTCTGATAGTAGCAATCTGGATTTCTCCCAGTAATGCATTGCGGCCTGGGCGGGGGGGGGGGTTTAAATCTTACCTACAATGATGTCTTCTTCGTCTGCCCCTCGTTGCCTCCCACGATGCGCTCCAATCCGGCGTCACGTGACTAAACACTTCCTCCATTAACCTGGAAGGAGGAAGTGTTTTTAGTCACGTGACGCCGGATTGGAGGGCATAGTGGGAGGCAACGAGGGACGGACGAAGAAGACGTCATGATGGGTAAGATTTAAACCTCCCGCCCAGGCCGCAATGCATTACTGGGAGAAATCCGGATTGCTACTATCCGAGTAGCATCTGGATTGGTTTTGAGCAGCACTGGCTGAAGTTACTTATAACACACTAATTTGGCCTCCAGCAATTGCTGGAAGCCAATTATTTTATTCCCCACCATCCATGGAGGCCTGGAGGGGGAATAGTATTTAACGTCGCCATGAACTTGTGCAGCAGCAGGATCAGCCATACCAGCTGTATCCTGCACCCAAGTCTCCCGTATACTGTGGAGGCTGCCATATTTCCTTTTAAACTACCAGTTGCCTCGCATCCTGCACATCTTTCTGGTTTTGGAGTCTGAGGGTGCGTTCCACTAGTGCGGTGCGGAATCGTTGCGGATTCCCCGCAGACGAATTCGCATGCAGGAGCGAAATCGCATGAGGTTGTATGCGAATTTTACCGCGAATTCGCATACGATTTTGCATGGATGATGCTGTGTACGAATTTAACTATGTCTGTGCCTGTGTGCTTTTTCATTGATTTCATGCGAATTCCCTATCAAATACATTGTATGCGAATCGCATGCGGTATGTGCGGTGTCCGAATTCAGATGGCTCTGCTGTGCAGATTTTTCCTGCACAAGAAAACGCTCTGTTTTCCTGACAAGTGGTCACTGGCTCATTTACTTTTATTGGTTATGCGAATTTGCATGCGGGGAATGCATGCGAATTCGCGTTAGTGGAAACGCACCCTGAATCACACATCTGAAAACAAACATGTGGATAATCCAGGCAGACTCGAGTCAGTGCTGATCTCTTTGAAGTCTGACTGGATTCGCTGCCTGCTTGTTTCAGGAATGTGGTTCAGATACTACTGTGGACAAAGAGATCAACAGGACTGCCAGGCAATCAGTATTGTTTAAAAGGAAATGAATACGCCGGGTTCCATATTCTTCTCACATCAGGTTTCCTGTGAACAATGCAAGTTGCCTAGCTCTTTTCCTGATATTGCCTCTAATACTTTTAGGCATAAATCCTGAATAAGCATATTCATCTTCACATTCCATAAGCTGTTTCAGGTGTGCAATTCAGATTTCAGTCAGAAACCAGCAGGGGGCTTATCCAGTAAGACACTATTGCAACTAGTCAGAAACATCTGATCTGCATGTTTGTTTAGGGTGCATTCACACTAGAAGCACTTTTCTGAGCGTTTTGCAATTAATTAGTGGTTTTTAATTCACCCCATTCACTTTCATCAAAATCACGGAAAAATAACTGCAATTTCGCGATCGCGTACGTAAAAATCATGGCAATTTTAATGAAAGCGAATGGGAGCGATTTTAAAAAATGCTGATCAATCGCAAAACACTCAGAAAAGCGCTTCTAGTGTGAATGAGCCCTGAGGACTTGTTCACACTACAAGGGCTTTTCAAAGTGCTTTGTGATTTTAAAAGCTCTTGCTAATGTTATCCTATGTGTGTGTTCACACTGGAGCAATGTGATTTTGCAAAATTCCCCATAGCATTAATGAGAGCCTTTAAAATCTCTAAATATAACAAGCTCTTGTAGTGTGAATCAGTCCTAAGGCTAAAAGTATCAGAGGCAAAGGATTAGCATGACAGCCAAGTAATATAGTTTCAAAGGAAAACAATATGGCAACCTTCATGTCTCTCTGTTTAGGTGTGCTTTAACCACTTGCCGACCGCACACTCATACCGTGCACCAGCAAAGTGGTAGCTGGTGCCTCCCTAATTGATCAGGAAAGGCCGCTCGCGCGAGCGGCCGTTTCCTGTCAGATCACGGAGCGGGTCTCCGTGAATAGCCTGCGAGCCGCTGATTGCGGCTCGCAAACTAAATGTAAACGTAGGAGACACATGTCTCCTTTGTTTACATTGTACGCCGCTGCTGCGCAGCAGCACTGTAAGGCAGATTGGCGATCCCCGGCCAATCAGCGGCCGGGGATCGCCGCCATGTGAAAGGGGACAGCCTGTCACTGGCTGCACAGGATGGATAGCGTCCTGTGCAGCCCTGATCACCGGGGGGGGGGGGGGGGGGAGCAGGTAGGAGAGGGGGGAGGGAATTTCGCTGCGGAGGGGGGCTTTGAGGTGCCCGCCCCCCCCCCCCCCCCCCCGCAACACCCAGGCAGGCAGAAGAGATCAGACCCCCCCTTGCACATCATCCCCATAGGGGGGAAAACGGGGGCAATCTGATCTCTCTGCCTGCTACCTGATCTGTGCTGGGGGCTGCAGAGCCCACCCAGCACAGATCACTAAAAACAGCACTGGTCCTTAGGGGGGGGGGGGGGGGGTTAAAGGGTGGGTCATCAAGTGGTTAAAGGAGAACTGTAGTGAGAGGGATATGGAGGCTGCCATATTTATTTCCTTTTAAGCAATACCAGTTGCCTGGCAGCCCTGATGGTCTATTTGCCTAAAGAAGTGTCTGAATCACACCAGAAACCAGCATGCAGCTAATCTTGTCATATCTGTCTAAATTTGTCAGAAACACCTGATCTGCTGCATGCTTGTTCAGGGCCTATGGCTGAAAGTATTAGAGGCAGAGGATTAGCTGAATAGCCAGGCAACTGGTATTGCTTAAAAGGAAATAAATATGGCAGCCTCCATATACCTCTCACTACAGTTCTCCTTTAAAGAGACTCTGAAGCAAGTCTAAATTTACTTTTTTAACAGGCAGTCATGTGAATCAGTATAGTCCCTGCAAAAACGCTGCTATCCCGCGGCAAAGCGAGGGGTCTTTACCCCCTAAATCCCCTCTGCAAAATCCAAGAAAGTCGTGGATTTTGCAGAGGGGATTTAGGGGGTAAAGGCCCCTCGCTTTGCCGCGGGATAGCAGCGTTTTAGCAGGGACTATACTGATTCACATGACTGCCTGTTAAAAAAGTAAATTTAGACTTGCTTCAGAGTCTCTTTAACCACTTGATGACCCACCCTTTACCCCCCCCCCCCCCCTTAAGGACCAGTGCTGTTTTTAGTGAGCTGTGGAAAACGCTAGATCAGAGCGGTTTTCCAGGCGTTTTTGTTACAGAAGCTGTTCAGTAACCGCTTTACTGTAACAATATGTGTAATCTGCTACACAAAAACGCTCCAAAAACGCTAGGAAAACCTCTCTAAACATGCCTAGAATCGCTGTGAAATCAGCTCCAAAAACCGCCAGCGTTTTGATGATCTGCTAGCGGTTTTGGTGTGCACTGGGCCTAAGATGCTAGTGGAGACATTGAACTTTAGGAAGGATATGACCTTTTAATACTGGGTGCACTGAGGCTTTAGCATAGGTTTATGCGTATTCCCTTCTGGCAGACTGGAAACCTAAAAGGTACTGGAATTGAGGGGTGCGTGGGAGCTGCCATATTGCTTTCCTTTTAAACAATACTAGTTGCCTGGCAGTCCTGCTGATCCTATTGACATCAGTCGTGTCTGATCATACGTTTGGTTCCTTTTATAAGATTCTATTATACATTTCGCTATAGGTCATATTGGAGATAATGGCCTCAATTCACTAACCTTATCTCCTGTCTTTAATAACTCTTCTAGAGTTGTTACCATGGTGATAAGGCATGTAGTATTCAGGAAACATTTTACCTCAGGCAAGCCTAAAGTTAACTCTTCTGTCTTTAAATTAACTCTCCAATCCTTAAAATAACTCCAGAGTTAAAGACAGGCTGTTAATTAACTGTGTGTGAAAATAACTACAGAGGAGGTAAATTAACTACAGAGGAGGTAAATTAACTACAGGAGAGGTAACTTAAGGAATGAAGAGGTAAGATAACTCTCTCACGTGTGGAGGTAAGTTTTCTCTTGCCTTATTATCTCTAGCATGATCTTAGTGAATTGAGGCCATTGGCCTCAATTCACTAAGCTTATCTCCTGTCTTTATTAACTCTTCTAGAGTTGTTACCATGGTGATAGGGCATGTAGTATTCAGGAAACATTTTACCTCAGGCAAGCCTAAAGTTGACTCTTCTGTCTTTAAGAAGAGTCAACTCTTGCCTTGAACTCCTTTAAGAAGGAGTTCAAGGCAAGACTCCCTAACACTGCAGGGTGGCCTCTTGAGCGCGTCCCAGTGGCTGCAGCTCTTGAGCGCTTTGAGTCCGACAGGAGAAAAGCGCTATACAAATGTTCGGATTATTATTATTATGATATTATTATTATTATTATTATTATTATAAGTTAACTCTCCAATCCTTAAAATAACTCCAGAGTTAAAGACAGGCTGTTAATTAACTGTGTGTGAAAATAACTACAGAGGAAGTAAATTAACTACAGAGGAGGTAAATTAACTACAGAGGAGGTAACTTAAAGGGATACTGTAGGGGGGTCGGGGGAAAATGAGCTGAACTTACCCGGGGCTTCTAATAGTCCCCCGCAGACATTCTGTGTTGGCGCAGCCACTCACCGATGCTCCGGCCCCGCCTCCAGTTCACTTCTGGAATTTCTGACTTTAAAGTCAGAAAACCACTGCGCCTGCACGCTCGTGTCCTCGCTCCCGCTGATGTCACCAGGAGTGTACTGCGCAGACACAGGCCATACTGGGCCTGCGCTGTGCGCTCTTGATGACATCAGCGGGATCGAGGACACGGCAACGCAGGCGCAGTGGTTTTCAGACTTTGAAGTCTGAAATTCCAGAAGTGAACCGGAGGCGGGGCCGAAGCATCGGTGAGTGGCTGCGCCAACACAGGATGTCTGCGGGGGACCGTTAGAAGCCCCGGGTAAGTTCAACTCATTTTCCCCTGACCCCCCTACAGTATCCCTTTAAGGAATGAAGAGATAAGATAACTCTCTCATTGTGTGGAGGTACGTTTTCTCTTGCCTTATTATCTCCAGCATGATCTTACTGAATTGAGGCCAATGTGACCCTTATAAGAGCTTCTATGTTTTGAAGGATCTCCCTCATCTCTCCTCAGCATCACTGATGGTGCCCATACATGGTACAATTATGTTCATTTTTTATTCAATTAGATAATTGTGTTTGTTTATTCCATTAGATTGAATATAGAGATTTTTCTAACATGTCCGATCAGATTTTTATTGAAAAAAAATGGGATAATCGTTGGTACAGTGTAGTGCACTTGGCCAGGGCGGTGAGGGACAGAGGACCACCCTGTGCTTTTTTCTATTACTCCTCCTCACCGCATTTAGATAAATTCACATTCTTAAAGGACAACTGAAGCGAGAGGGGTATGGAGGCTGCCATATTTATTTCCATCTAAGCACTATGAGTTGCCTGGCAGCCCTGCTGATCCTTTTCCTCTAATACATTTAGCCATAGCCCCTGAACAAGCATGCAGCAGATCAGGTGTTTCTGACATTTAGTGTCCGATCTGACAAGATTAGCTGCATGCTTGTTTCTGGTAAAAGATCAGTGTATAGCAAGCACCCAATGGAGGGGAAAAGTGATGTGCTATGACCTGCAGTGTCTCCCACAACTCCTCCGCAGTCAAGTCAGTACCATCTGTAGTAATATAGCTCTTTATTGGTAAAAGAATAGCATGACAGACATCTTCAACAGCCTGCTGCTGAAGATGTCTGTCAAGCTTATTTCCGGTGTTATTCAGACTCTACTACAGCGAAATAGACCAGCAGGGCTGCCAGGCAACTGGTGTTGATTAAGGCTAGTAACACACCAGGACGTTGCGTTTAGGGGACGTTATAGGGCACATAACGTGCCCCTAACGCAAGGCCTGGTGCTCTCTGGTGTGGACGTCGGAGTGAGCCGCGTTGTGTAGCTCACTCTGGCGTCCGTGATGCGTACTCTTGGACGCATGCGGCATCACATGGTCCCGCCCGGCCAATCGCCGCACAGAGCGGCCGCTCCAGGAAGTAAACACTGCACGTCACTGAGTGCAGTGAATATTAATTAGCCATGTGCCCGGCCGCTCTCCCCTCCTCCCCAACATGACTGAGCATGTGCAAACAGTCTCACGCGGCTTAGTCACGGAGAACGCACAGCATGCAGCACTTTGCTGTGTTACAATGTAACGCAACGTCGGCAGTGTGAACAGCCCACTTGTGTTACATTGCTGTGCGTTGGGGGAGCATTACAGGCTGCACTAACGTGCGCCTGTAACGTCCCTGTGTGCAAGAAGCCTAAAAGTAAATAAATATGGCAGCCTCCGTATACCTCTCACTTCGGTTCCCCTAAACCATAAACTGTACCAGATGCTCTTTTATAATGTTTCTAACACCAATCACTATTCAACCAAAAAAATTAATCTTTTGGTTGAAAGTGAATGTTTCTGCCAACCAGGCAGACAGGATAAATAAAAGGGCAATCCCATAATTGATTGATTGCAATAGTATGCTGGCTTCTGTGTACAAGGCCCAAGTCTCTGATTGGCTGGTTGTGCTTATGTCTCTGCTGTATGATTTTAATAGAGGAAGTAAGAGTAGAGTGAGATATGAAAACATAAATTGATATTGCTTAATTTAAACACAAGAAAACAAGATGGCTGGATTATGCAGAATTTTATTTAGTGCCAATAGATCGAAAAAAAATCAGTTCCTTTTACAGTTTCTACATGTGAGATAACAATTGATTACAGGATGTATACAATTTGTGCCCCTGTTTTATTAACTTGTGGATGTAGGTAGGTGATCAGTTGGGTGTCAAAGTCAATCACGCAATGGGCCAAAATCTAAAACTTAATTGAAGTCACGGGCTAAATTGTTTATAGAGATTTATCTTTTATTGTCTGAAACTAAGTGGCGTAACTATAGCAGCCTTGGGGGGCCTGCGCCTCCCCTTCTGCAGGGTTGTGTAATGGAGTTTTTAATATTTTCCTGCTCCTACTCCTCTGATCTTCCTGGCAGCCACACGCGCTATGCTGCATACCTCCTGCTCCCAATGCAGGTCACATGATCAGAAGCTGGTGGTATGTAGAGTGTGCAGCTGCTAGGAATAACAGAATTGCCAGAGAAGGTAAATGTAACACTGCTTCCTGGGCTACTCTGCATGTGGAAAGAGGGTATTGGGGCAGGGGGGGGGGGGAGGGGGAGGGGGAGTTTACCAGCCACACAAGGACCACATTCGGCCCAAGGGGCTCGAGTTTGATGCTCGTGAGTTTAGAGCCTTACAAACTTATCTTCTGATCAAACTGATCACATGCCTCTCCATGACTTCTACACATGAGTGACTCTACTGTATTAACAGCAGGAACATCATACAGTTATATTATTTTAAAGGATACCCGAAGTGACATGAGATGGACATGTGTATATACGCGTACAGTGCCTAGCACACAAATAACTATGCTGTGTTCCTTTTCTTCTTTCTCTGCCTGAAAGAGTTAAATATCAGGTATGTAAGTGGCTGACTCAGTCCTGACTCAGACAGAAAGTGACTATAGTGTGACCCTCACTGATAAGAAATTCCCCTTTTTACCTCGTTCTTGCTCTCAGAATCCATTTTCTGCTAGGAAAGTGTTTTATAGTTGGAATTTCTTATCAGTGAGGGTCACACTGTAGTCACTTCCTGACTGAGTCAGACACTTACATACCTGATATTTAACTCTTTCAGACAGAGAAAGAAAAAAGGAGCACTGCACATACACCTCTATCTCATCATGTCACATGTCACCTCGAGTATCCTTTAAGCATAAAAAGGCCTCTTTAATATAAGTAAAGTAAAAGCATTAACACATAATTACAAACAATTCTCACACCATACTTTATTATTTTAAACTACCTATAAAGATTGCCAAAAATATCTTCATAATATCACCCAAGTAAATCACTTCTACCCAACAAAGTTTATCCAGAGATATTTATATCCCTTTTCACATAAAACATTTTGGTCCCACTTGTCTAGCATCTCATTGACCATCACTAATAAACAGAACAGTCACGTGACCAACCTCGCTGATTTCCCCCCTACCCCCCCCCCCCCCTTTCTCCTGAGCAGTGTTGCTGTTTTGGTTGGGAATGTTTGGCCACTAATTATTAGTGATGAGCTTCTGGCAGGGCCGCAGCAGGGGGACAGTTATCTTACCATTGTCATGACCTATAGCTGATGTGCTCCACATTGCATTCCACACCCCTCTAATACTTCCACCTTCCGGGTTTAAAGGAGGAAGCACTGGAGAAACAGAATGCCACGTGGGGCATATTGACTATAAGTGGAGAGAAAGGTAAGCTAACTGTCCCCCTGCCGCGGTACACAAGCTTAAATTGGAATTTCACAATCCAAAAGCAGGAGCTCATGCCTACTAACCATCCCGCCCACACTCGCCACTCCTCCCAGTAATATACCTGCCAGGTAACTGTGCCTTTACTGTGAGTAATGGAGGTGAGGTGGGAGGCAGCAGGCTGTAAATGGTGACCTGCCTGTTGAAGAACCCAGTCATATTGCTTGTTGGTGGAGTTAAAGTGACACTGAAGTGAAAAAAAAAAAAACTTATGACGTAATGAATTGTGTGTGCAGTATGGATAATGAATAGAACATTAACCGTAAATAAGAGTCTCATTTTTATTTTCAGTTATATAGATTTTCTTTTATAACATTGTGAACTGCACATATTAGAGATTGATGCAAACTACACTCTGCATTTTAAAGGGACTCCGAGCAGTGCAGAAACTATGGAAAGATGCATACCATTTTATAGCTCCCTTTCTCCTCTTTCCATTGATATATAAATCGCCATCCTACGCCTTTTAGTTTTTGCTATTTTTGATCAAAATCGCGGCCGCCATCTTGGATTCCTAATTCAGCACTGTATTACACAGGATGACACTTTCCCCAATGTCGGCAGCTCCATTCAGCACAATGCAATGAAATACAAGGAACCCAGGGGGATATAATTACAAACATCATGCTGGTAGGTGTGAGGATATAATTCATTAGTTGTGGGTATGCTTAAAGGCATACCCACAGGCACTGCTCGGAGTCCCTTTAAACTATAAAACAAGCAGAGCTAATGACTTTTTGAACTTCCCTGCAGTGAAATCTTAGCTGAAGTTATCTTTCATTGTTTCTTTGATGTAAAGTGCTTCAGAAAATGGCACTGTTCTCTGACTAAATTAGTCAGAGAGCTCAGAGAAGCTCTTTTCCATAGATACCAAGTGAAGTTTCTTAACGCTTTTTGTACTGGAAACAATATGAGACTCATATCTGCGCTACTCATGTTCTATTTCATAGCTGTACTACACATACAAATCCTTATATCATACGTTTATTTTCACTTCAGATTCCCTTTAAGATTCTTTCTAAAGGAGCATAATCCCAAAGAACTGAAAACTGTAAAACATATAAAATGTACATTTTGTCCTAGAGTAAAATACATTATAAATGACTTTTTTTTTCCTCCATGTCATGTTTACTGACAGTGGCTATTCCTGAGCGGATTGCTTAGATCTCTTAACAGGTTTTGAATTAGTACATCTCTTTAACAGGAAATATTTCAAATTTCCCTTATTGTTTTTAAAGAGAACCTGTACTGAGTAAAATTATTTAAAATAAACACATGAGGTAACTTGAAATGAACATTACATAGTTACCTTGCCATCAGTTCCTCTCTCAGCTCACCATTTTCTTCTGACAATGATCCCTTACAGTTCTGACAACATTTTGTCAGAACTGAAATATATCAGTTGCTGTCAGTTATAGCTGAGAGGAGAACTGATGTGTCCATGTTTCCCTATGGCTCAAGTGGGTGATGTTGCAGTTTAACAGTGTGCTGACCAGAAAGCTGTTATGGGGTAATGGCCATTTTCAAAATGGAGGACAGAGAATTCCATTGATCACAGTGGACAAACAGTACGCAGGAGAGGAAAAAGAGATTGAGTAGTAGCGCTTTTTTCCCCCCGATTTTTACTGCGATTTTAATGAAAGTGAATGGAAGCGATTTTTAAAACCGCTAATCAATTGCAAAACACTCAGAAAAGCGCTTCTAGTGTGAATGGGCCTTAAAGAGAAACTCCGACCAAGAATTGAACTTTATCCCAATCAGTAGCTGATACCCCCTTTTACATGAGAAATAGAATGCTTTTCACAAACAGACCATCAGGGGGCGCTGTATAACTGATTTTGTGCTGAAACCCCTCCCACAAGAAGCTCTGAGTACCGCGGTACTCTGGGCAAACTGCCACAATGTAACAATGTTCACAGACAGGAATTAACTGTTTACAGCTGTCTCTAACAGCCAAAACAGCTAGGAGCAGCTACATAACCTGCCCACAGTAAAAATGTCACCATGTGATAAATGTCAGAATGTAAATCTCGGAGAGGAAAGATTTTACAATGAGCAAACACTGACTAAATCATTTATACATAATTATTGTAAAAATGAAGCACTTTTTTATTACATTATTTTCACTGGAGTTTCTCTTTAAGGGTTGGTTACATATTGGCAGAAAATAAACTTCTGTTTAGCGGAACTAAACAGTTCAGATCGGCACACAGGCCAATGGATCCTCTGCATTCATAACAGCCCATTCCTTCCGTTCCTATGAACAGAGCGCAGAATGTGTGAGTCTTGATAATTCCGAATATAGATCACTGACTGAATCATTGGAAGCCGATGAGAATATCTAGTGTCTCCCACTAGTACGATTAGTGTTAATCGCAATCACAGGACATGCAGCAGTTTGTGCTCAATGCTAAGTATAGAACCACTGCAAAATTGCTTTAAAATGTGATTTTAAGGCAATTTGGGGTGAGGGGCAGCGTTTTAGAAATTGAAATAAAGTTATTTATACTTACCGGTTGTTCTGATATCCAGCTTCCATCCGTAGCCCCGCCCCTTAGCAGAAGAGGTCACAAGCACTTCTCTGATTGGTCAGAGAGAAGCACCCATTACCTATTCTATTAGGGGGTGAGGCTACAGACAGAAGCTGGACATAGGGACACCTGGTAAGTATGATAAGGTTTATTTAAGGGACACCCGAAGCGAAAATGAAATAACAATTTTATATATCTTCCTTCTCCTGAAAATTACTTTTTAATATATTCCACTGTTTTATTTTATGTTTAAATCTACTTTTTACGTTTTTAACTGTTTTGTTTTTGCTCAATTCCTTGTTTAGTTCCTTGAAGTGTGCCAAAGCTAAAATCTATGAACTGTTGACCCTTTTTTTTTTTTTATCTCTTGCCTGCTCTCAGAAGCCATTTTCTGCTAGGAAAGGTTTTTATAGTTGGAATTTCTTATCAGTGAGGGTCACACTGTAGTCACTTCCTGTCTGAGTCAGGACTGAGTCAGCCACTTACATACCTGATATCTAAAGCCTAATCTAGACGGAGCGATCCGGCGGCTAATCGAGCATGCGTCGCGTGCGTCGGATTCGATACCCGCTCGTCCCCGCCGGCGACACTCCTCTTCCGCTCGATTCCCCGCTATTGTCCGCTCGCGGGGAATTGAGCGGCGGCGAGATTGGACCTGTCAGATCTTATCAATCGAGCCGCATCAGCGGCTCAATTGATAAGTTACATCGGCACGTGTGTACCTAACTTTACTCTTTCAGGCAGAGAAAGAAAAAAAGGAGCACAGCACAGTTATTTGTGTGCTAGGCACTGTACATACACAAGTCTATCTCATCATGTCACTTCAGGTATCCTTTAAAAGAAAAATAAGAAAGAACCGCTAATCGGAAGCGCTGTACTGTTTACTGGACAGCACTTCCAAATTGGAGCGTTACACGATCACAATCGCCCTAGGAATCGCTGCACACAACACTAGCGTGATTTAAAAGCACTGCAGTGGTTCCTAGTGGATTCTGGCCCTTACTTCTCTGGACCTGGAGTAAAGATTTTTTTCCACACAGATGATATTACCGGTACTTTGGTACAAAAGCAGATAGGATAACTTTATGAATAAAAAGGAGTTGGGAAATTAGAGTGGAATTACAGACTGGATACAATTTACAATTAATTACTTTAAACAAAATGAACACATTTCTGATGGTGGCAATCAAGGCTCCATTCTGAAAATTCCCTAACCGTAAGACAAAGAAATCAGCTTAACTCGGTACAAGAAAGAGATATTGTCCCTTTAACCCTGTAGAATTCCCCATTTCCCTCTAGTGCTTAACATTTTTCACTATGTTGTGACTGCTATTATTCCATTTAACACTAGTTAATCTGTATCAGAGGTATAGAGAAACCCTCTTGATGATAGGGTTGGAAAGCATCCAGAGGCGGCAGGTTCCTCACACACACGCACACACAGCACTGCACTCGGTGTGTTGTGATCCCAGCAGCAGCTCCCTGCTATTTGGACTGGCTGCCAACTCGTTCTTGGATAAGCCTCTCGCTCAGCTCCCATAAGGCCTCCGCCGTATCCTCTCTCTGGGCCTCCTGTGACGGCAGGCAGCGGCAGCAGTTGTTGAAGTACATCCCGCCGAGGCCCTCCAGGTCTGGGGAGACAGCACAGTACACAGACGTGGCTGCTCCTTGTTGCTGCAGGAGAAAAGAGATGCATCAAGTGAATGGGGCTGAATTGTACAATATGCAACCAGAGAACATCAGAGCAATATTAGCATATGCTGAGCTTTCACATTCAGCCCTCCAATATAGTTTACAGTTCAACTTTACCATTCAGTGTTATACCACAGCCCACTGATAGCATTTTTTTTTGTATAGATCTCCCTTACAAAAATGCTGTGTGTGTTTCCTTTTTAATAATGGCAGTTGCCTGGCTGTCCTGCTGATCTTTGCACCTGTAGTGTCTGCATCTGGCGCATGATTGTTTCAGGCAGGGGCGTTAGTACCATTGGGCATCAGGGGCTGTGGCGCACAGGGTGACTGACAGGGAGAGGATGTCACAAAGGCCTCCCAGAAAGTCCATGGGCAGGAAGGTTTTTAGCAGCGCAAGGAGGAGGGACAGCAGCAGGGAAATGGGCCAGAACCTCCCCCCCCCCTTCATCTGGGCCCCTTCCTTCTGCTCTCTCCCCCTCCATATGCGGGCAGCAAGCAGGCATGGCAGACGGAGAATAACTCACCTGACTTCTGCGTTCCAATCGCTGGAGCGCAGTGTCACTGTCACCACAGGTCTCCGCCTTCAATGCCGCTCACTGTGCTTCCGCTTATCAGGCTTATACCTGTGGCGACAGTGATGCTGCGCTTCAGCAGTTGGCTGCATAAGTCAGGTGAGTTATTCTCCGCTCGCCGTGCCTGCTTGCTGCCCGCATATCTGGAGCGGAAGAGAGCAGAAGGAGGGGACCCAGTTGAGAGAGGGGGGTTCTGGCCACCCTCTTTACCGCTATCCCCCCGTCCCTCCTTCTTGCGCTGCTTCCCCCTCCTGAGGCAACTATACTAGCTACACTGGGTGCAACTATACTACTGGCAACTATATTACCCATACTGGGAGCACCTATACCTGGCATTACCTGCCGTGGCGTGCTTAGTATGCCGCAATAACTCCTTTCTTTTTTGGGGGGTGTCTTATAATACCCAGCACCGGGTGTCAAATGCCCTAGGTATGCCACTGGTTCAGGTATGTAATTCAGAATTCAGTGAAAAAGGAACGCAATCTTTATTTTCCTGGGGCTTCTTCCAGCCCCTGGAAGTCTTCTAGGTCTGGGTGATCAGCGGGACACCAGGGAGCAGCTGTGAGGGACCCAGAAGACATCTAGTGGCTGGAAGAATCCCTAGGTAAGTAAAGATTGCGTTCCTTTTTCACCTCGGGAGTCCTTTAAAGGGAAACAAATATGGCAGCCTCCAGATCACTCTCACCTCTGATTCACTTTAAACACAGCCTTAATTGCAATGTGTATGTTTAGTAAGATTAAGAAAGCCATTATTCTAAGTAAAGTAGGAGTTGAGTTCTGGATCCTAAAGGCCCATACACACGTCGGATTTTTGCGAACGACCCGTCGTTTGAACGTTCCGTCGTTCGCACGTCAAATCCGGCGTGTGTACAGACTATCGTTCGGGTGATAAGACTGGTTTTCAGCGATCCGCCAACCAGTCTTATCACCCGAACGATAGTCTGTACACACGCGGGATTTGACGTGCGAACGACGGAACGTTCAAACGACGGGTCGTTCGCAAAAATCTGACGTGTGTATGGGCCTTTACAGCGGTGGCAGAACAGGACAGAGGCAGACTACAGTACAATACAATACAATACAGTACTATCTATCCTGGCATCAGACCTGAGGAGCACAGCAAAGATTGATCTGATAGCAAACAGCAGGATTAGACGGTCATTAACATCAAATTTTAATACACCATAAACTGCAGTAGACATCACACAAAGCAAACAGGAAGCAGTCAAGCCTTGGACATTCAACCGCAGGACAGCACACTGCCATCACCTCCCTCCCTGACCCACCCGCAGCTGCAAGTCACCATTTCATATTTATTCCATTGGAACTATTGCAGCAGTTTGGCCACTCCAACCGTTTTCTCTCCTCCTTCCCAGAAATCAATTGCAGCCTTATTTAAAGGTACGACGCTGAACATCATTCCTTTGAAGGATGGACTGCGCCTCTTCAGCATCGCAGCCTGCTAATGCCGAGGAGCAATATCATCTGACACATCTGATATAAAAAAATATGGCTCAGAATTAACCCAGGCACTCCAATTAAGCCCATCACGGAAAGTGCAATTGGGCCGCGAGCCAAGGCTGTCCGTACATTTCTGGTCAGGAGTATTTCATACTGGCAAACACTGCTAGAAGTGTGAGTGTTTAAAGAGATCGCCTCCCTGGCATGTCTGCAATGCATGGAGACGGTTAACCCCTTAGCTGCAAGAAGGTGGTGAGGGAGAACTGAGGTCTGTTGAATTGGAAAATTATTAGGGGGGGGGGGGGTACTAACATATTACAGGGGATAAGTGGTACTGCCCTGACCTATTACATTGTAATGGGGGGGGGCAAATGTCACAAAGCAGGCTTATAGGGGTGCACTGGCCTGGCCCACTGCAGGGTAATCGGGAGAAAATAACCTACTACAAGCTGATGGGGGAGAAGTGACCTGCAGGGCGACAGGGGAGAAGTGACCCTATGCGGGGCCATGGGGGAGAAGTGACTTTGTGTCACAGAGGCGCTTCACTAGCGTGCACAACTTGCGTCGCTCCTTGTGTATTTTTGCCCGAGGAAGCGGGCTTGAGACCCGTAAAACGCGTTGCAAACTGTTTTTAAAGTAAGAATAAATACCGTTTTTTCTTGATCTTATACAATGATTGTGTTTTTGTCGGGGAGGTAAGTCCACCCTTGCCCCTCATTTTATACCTTTTTAACTTGATACTTTTACTCCGTCGGCACCGCCTCTGTATTGTATTGTGTAAGTGATATGCGGATAGAGGTTACCATCCGCATCCCTCTATAAACTTATGAGATAAGAAAGAGAGACACTTAAGCTGCAACCCTGACCACGCCCCCGGCACACCCCTAGTCACGCCTACCATAAAGATCTCATAGGAAAAATATGTTGTTTTATAATTCAAACCACACTGGTCCTTTATATCCTGGTTTATTTTCCTTCACATTAACATTTGAAAATAAGTAATATATCAATTTAAAGGATGGTAAAGTTTACAGTCAAAAACTTTTTCAGTAGAAAATACATATATTTGCATAGGTGTGTACATCAGTCCTGAAAGTGGGTCAAATGAGCAAGAAAAAGGGACATGGTTAACGAAGATCCCTCCAAAAAGGGGACAGTTGGGACTCTCGGGAGCTACAGTATGCTTCCATCCCATCAGTGGGTCTATGCTTGGGTGATTCTGAATTAGTTCTTGCAATATCGTTACCGTGTGTGGGATAGCTACACCCCTCCCCACGCCCATCAGAGGAGGCGGGGAGCAGCAAAGACCCCTACACATGCTACAAATATCAGCATATTGGTGATTTCACCACATTTACTGTGTTATAATACAACAAATAAAGCATACTTTATCCACCTGTACAGTAGTAGGGCTGTCCGTAAGGACCAGCTTTTGCGGTTTTTCATATCTACACAACGTTCTCTGGAGCACTTGACTAAAAATCATTAGTCTTCCATAGGATGCTATTTTTTTTCCTATAACCCATTTAAACTACAGAATCCTCCTGGATTGCGGTTCACTGTAGCAGTTTCACGTTGTATCTCTGATGCCTGACCAGGGTGTGTCTATAGCTATAGGAGTCCGTGTGTCTAATGTATGTTTCACATCATCTCAAATGTAGCTGTGGTCATCCACATCTTTTCAGAACTACAGGAAATTCCACTTTCGTTGAAAAAACTGCAATGCATTCAGTTCTGCTCCATATAGTGCAGAGATTAATGGCAAACCTAGTTTCAGCTTGCTAACCATTCCTCTGAATAAGGAAGGGTAGGATAACACAAGACTATCAAAGGCTGCTGCCAAAGTGCTGGCTTTAAAAGTGCGCTAGGGCCTGGACCCACTAGGAGTGCTTTGGCATGTTTGCCGATCGCTACACCAGTGGAGCCCTATGGGGGTGGTCCCACTAGACACGAGCGATCACAAAATGCTGCAAGCAGATCCCGGAGTGATCGCATCAGTGGCTACAGTAACAAAATTGTGATCTCCCTGCAAATTCATGCCACTTCCGCCATTAAGAAAATTGTGGGTGCTTTGCGATTGCAGCAAAGCCCCCGTAGTGGGACCCAGCCCTTAGGGCTCTATCATATGGTCAGCTGGAGGAAGTGTATTGGCCACCTGTCATCTACTCTCTTGCACCGGCAGAGGGCTGGTTAGCGCTTGGTATCAGGGGCAGGCAGGCGCAGGGTGAAGCCAAAACTGCTAAAAAGCCGGGGTGGCGTTACTGCTATCCCCCCTCTGAGTTGGGAGGCTGAATTGTGCTCTAATCGGGCTATTCAGCCTCTCATCTGCCAGCCACCAAGATACACTGAACTGTGTTATAGGTTATTCTGCTTATAAGATTACCATGAACAGAGGCCTACGTGGCTTGCCTGTGGTGCAGCACTGCCACTGGCGTACATGCGGAAAGAGCACCGGGGGCACCCAGAAAACCCATTAGTACAAATATCGGTAATAAATACTGATACTGATATTTTACTTAGCTAAATATAATCCTAATCTCACACAGTTCCCTCCCACTACCAATGCCTAGCCTTAACCACCCCCCTCCCAATTGGGGAATACCCCTACCCCCCTGCAAACAATTTTTCGGAGCTGCCATAGGCGCCAATTGAATATTGGCACTAAGGGTTATTTGTGCATCTGTGGGACCCCAATCTTCCAAGCTAGCAGGGCGCCCAAATTTCCTGTCACGCTGTCACAGGTAAAAAACAAAGTGAGAAGGGTGTGGAGGGAGTATTTGAAGCAGTCATGTGATAAGGTTTTGAGGCTTTCCCTATTTTGATATCGTATATACCGTATATACTCGAGTACAAGTCTAGAAATTTAGGTCTCATTTACTTCATAAAAGTATAGGAGTCGAGTTATACATGAGTCACTGGCAACACTGAGCACACTGAGTAATGTGTGTACTAATAGTGACATTCCCATTTGCAGTAATATACCCAGTGATACTTTGCTAAAGGAAATGTCAAGAAAACACAGGTCTGAAAGTCCTGGCTACAACAATTAACAAGGAAAGGGGCAGGGGGGAAATACTGGGCTGCATAAAAGGGAGAAAATAATTGCGGCACTTGTGGGCCTGGATGAGTTATTTGTTGCACTTAGAACGGAACTGAAATAATACAAAAAACTAAGAGTTTTACTTACCTGGGGCTTCTGCCAGCCCCTTGCAGCCTTCCTGCCCCGCGCTGGTCCTCCAAGATTCCCCGATCTCCCGCCGCTAGCTACTTTTATTTTGGTGTACTCAGCTACTGTGCCTGCGCTCCCTGGGCCATGCGTATCTTTTTCCGCAATAGCGTCCTGCTCTATTAGCACAGGACACTAGAAAGATGCGCGAGGCTTGGGGTGCACATGCGCAGTTGCCGTCGACCTGTAAGTCGACTGTATGGCAGTACCGAAAGCAGCTGGCGGCGGGAGAACTGAGAATCGTGGAGGACCGGTGTGGGTTAGGAAGGGTGCAAAAGCTGGCAGAAGCCCCAAGTAAGTGAAACTCTTTGGGGTTTTTTTTGTGTTATTTCAGTTCCACTTACGGGACAGGAGGGGTTAATGGCTGCAATACTGTATGCAGTGCAGTCATTAACCCCGCCTGGTCCTCAAGTGCAGCCATTAACGTTGCCGGGTAGACTTATACATGAGTCAATAAAGTCCAGCTTAAGAGGGCTGGAAATTGAAGTTAGCTTATACACAAGGTCGACTTGTATTTGAGTATATACAGTAAACACTGAGGGCCCTTTTCCACTACAGCGTTTGCGATTGCTTAATCGCAAAACCGCAAACCGCTAGTGATTTGTCAAATCGCTACAGTTTGCTTTTAGCATAGGAATCGCGGTAGGTCATTTCCACTACCGCGATTCGTTTTTGACCGGATCGCGATCGCGCGGCGGAGCGATTATTGCCGCGATTTTGCTATGCAGTGCATAGCATAGCAAAATCGCGGCCGCGAACGTCGGGGAATCGCCGGTAATTGCGATTCAGCAATCGCTAGCGTTCAGCGTGAACGCTAGCGATTGCTAGTGGAAAAGGGCCCAGAGTGAGATGTCAGGGCAAGGAGGATGAAGGTAGCCTAGGTTTGTCTGGACTGAACCAGGAGTTCTGTCAAACTAGGAATCCAAGGAGTTTACACCTTTAAAAAACCATTCAGCAACTGCAGCTTCTATAAATCTGTCCTGTAGGTTCACTATAATTCGGCCCCACGCCCATCTGCGAGTTACTGCAAGTATGAAGGAACAGCCACCCTGCCCGTACTTAAAGAAATGAAAGGGAAACATTATGGATTTAGCTGTGGTTTGATTCACATTTTTGCCAGTAAGTTAATTAGCGAATTACCAGGAAGTATTTTGGCAGATGTCTGCGCGGTGCAGCGGCATACAGAGGTTCAGCAGCTCCTTCCCCTGTCATTTTGGTAATATTACAACATAAGGTATTACAGATCAGTACGACAATAAATTATGCGGCACTGCATTTTATTTTTAGGCCCGATCCATCTTTAGACTGATAATGTGAAGTGGTGATAAATCTTATAAATTTTATCCAATGCCAGAAAATGCTCCGTGCTTCGTGTTAACTAATTATTGTAACGTACATTTGATTAACTCCAAGGCTCTTAAGTGGGGATGTGCAGCCTGAAGCCATATATGGTCTTACGCTGCAGGAGAGCCGAGCAGGCTGAGAGGGGAGTGTGTAGCTTCCCTGTGGTACCTGAAGACCCTGCCACCCAGCTCTGCACGGGAGAGAGGACCAAGTTACTTGGGCACCGTGATCGTCAGGTGTCTAATAGACTCCTGTGTTCATTTTAGTTAATCAAGCGCCCAGCCTTTCATTTGGGCGTAGATGCGGCTAATTGTAAATGATTGGCTTCAATTATCGGTCGTTTGCACGTTCGTTTACTGGCTTAGCGTTAAGGTGCCTGTTAACGGTACAATTTTTTCACCAAATGCGATCTTTCGATGGGCTTTTAATGGGCGAATTGTATAGAAAATTTGCTGTTGATGAAGGCAATCGATAAAGAACGATTCTTTGGTCGATTGCTAAATAGGATAAAATTGATCTGAAAGTTGGATTTTATGGTCGTATTTAAAATAATCATTCAGTAAATGTGAACAATCGATAATTACCTTCCGATTATTTTTGATTGTAAAAATTGCATTGAAAGATCACATTTAGTGAAAAAATGGTACCGTTAATGGACACCTTTAAGCACTTGGGGAAATATTAATGTTAGGCATTAGGGTGGTGGGTTAGGTTTAGACACTAATGCTGGGAATACACAGTTCGTTTTTGAGGTGATTAGATGGTTCGATAGATAATTTCTGACATGTCCGATCTCCCGCTCGATCCTTTCGCCGCTCAATTTCTGATAGAAGTGAATGAAAAAAGATAAGAAAAACGGGCGGAAGATAAGAGAATCGACTGCAGAATCGAGTGGCAAAAACGATCGAGAGCAGAAATGCACGGCAGAAACTAACCGTGTATTCCTAGCATTAGACCAAAGGGTTAAGGTTAGGATAGATGCCGGGCAGTACATAGTAAAATATCGTTAGTTAAATTACCAATAATTTTCTATTAGCGGCCTCACCCGACGCCCAACTGCCGCAATACGTATTTGAGGAGAGGACTGGACCAATCAGACATGCTACAAATATCAGCAGTAGCTGCTATGGGCTCTCAGTGACCACTCACTCTTCTGGAACGCTACAATGATTTGCCCCTACATCAGCAAGATGTACTATGCTGAGGTTGTACGCCATCTTATTAAGTTTGTGGTTCATCTCGGCTCTGTCATATGATTCTGTACTTAAAGTAATACTTAAGCCATCTGAAAAAAAAAGTGTTTCAATTACCTGGGACTTCTACCAGCCCGCACCAGTCCTCTACTATCCTCTGTTGTCCCGCTGCAGCTTAGTTTTGTTTTTGGTGATTCAGAGTGGGCGGGCCACTGCGCCTGCGCAGCCCTGGCAATGCGTATCCTTGAATGCGTTGCTATCCGCAATAGCGTCTTGTGCCTGCAAAGAGCAGGCAACGCAAGCAAGGATACGCATTGCCAGAGCTGCGCAGGCACAGGTTTTTTTTCGGATGGCTTAAAGGATACCACAACTGACATGTGGCATAATAAGATAGACATGGGTATGTACAGTGCCTAGCACACAAATAACTATGCTGTGTTCCTTTTTTTTTTTTCTCTGCCTGAAAGAGGTAAATATCAGGTATGTAAGTGGCTGACTCAGTCCTGACTCAGACAGGAAGTGACTACAGTGTGACCTTCACTGATAAGAAATTCCAGCTATAAAACACTTTCCTAGAAGAAAATGGCTTCTGAGAGCAAGAAAGAGATAAAAAAGGGGGAAATTCTTATCAGTGAGGGTCACACTGTAGTCACTTCCTGTCTGAGTCAGAACTGAGTCAGCCACTTACATACCTGATATTTACCTCTTTCAGGCAGAGAAAGAAAAAAAAGAACACAGCATAGTTATTTGTGTGCTAGGCACTGTACATAGCCATGTCTATCTCATTATGCCACATGTCAGTTGTGGTATCCTTTAAGTATACCATTAATGACATTTTTTGCTGAATTTAGGCTTTAACAAGATGCCCTCTCCCACCCCCCCACCCTCCCCAGCAGCCTGGCAAGTGTATGGGAAGACTGTAAACATCCCCCTAAATGCCTTCACTTTGACAGAAGCAGTGGCAATCACACCGCTGCACCTTGTAGTTCCTTGATGGTTTGAGAGCTTACCTTAAAATCTGTTCATAGTATTCACAATCATCGGCAAATCAAAATTGGATGTGTGTATGCACACTAAAGCCTGGTACACACTTTCAATTATGATTGGCCAATCACTGACCATTTTTACCACCTCCGTGTACAGAATCTGCTCATAGTATTCAATATCTGTTGACCCTCATATTACACCGATGTGGTAAAATTGGTCAGTGATTGATCAATTATAATACATCCAATTTTGATTGGCCAATTTTTCCTCTTCCATGTAGTATGAGCGCTTATCTACACAATCTGTTCAAAGTATTCAACATCTGTTGGTCCTCATACTGCATGGCGGTGGTCAAATTGATCAGTGATTGGCCAATCATAAGTGAAAGTGTGTACCAGGCTTTTAGAGACCTGTCAGTGAGTGCAGAAACAGGTTTGCTTCCTAAAGCGTGGTACACACCTTCAATTTTGATTGGCCAATTGTACCACCTCCATGTAGCATGAGAGCCAACAGATTGTAAATACTATGAGCAGACTGTGTAGTTAAACCCTCATACTACATGAAGGTTTCTCTGCACATACTGCAGCAGATGGCATGAAGGGAGGAGGTGAAAGAAGAGTTAAAGAGAACCCGAGGTGGGGATTGTACAAAGAAATCTATACACAGAGGCTGGGTCTGGCTATAGTGCCTCTGTTGCTAGTTGAATCCCCCTGAAGTGCCCCCTGCGCTCCGCTCTCCCCCATAAATTACAGCCGCGCTGTTTACCTTACTAATGTCACTCACGCTGCTCCCCCCCCCCCCCCCCCGCCTCCTGCAGAGCGCCGGTCCCCGCCCGCGTCCCTTCCCTCCAATCAGCGGCGATGGAAGGGACGTGGGCGGGGACCGGCGCTCTGCAGGAGGCGTGGGAGCGCAGTGAGTGACACTAGGGAGGTAAATACAGCCCTCTGCCACACGCTGCGTTTCACCAGCGCGGCTGTAATTTATGGGGGAGAGCGGAGCGCAGGGGGGGACTTAGCAGGGATTCACCTAGCAACAGAGGCTGGGCACTATAGCCAGACCCAGCCTCTGTGTATAGATTTCTTTGTACGATCCCCACCTCGGGTTCTCTTTAACCACTTCTATACCATTAAATTTTGTGCTGATCTGTGCTGCGTGGGCTCTCCAGCCCACAGCACAGATCAGATAGCAGCCAGGCCGATCAGACTTCCCCCCCTTTTTTCCCCACTAGGGGGATGTCCTGCTGGGGGGTCTGATCCCCGCCGGCTGCTTGCGCTTGCGGGGGGCTCTTCAAAGCCCCCCTCCGAAGCGCTTCATGGCCTCCTTCCCCTTCCCTCCCTCTCCCTCCCCCTGTGAGCGGCGCAGGACGGATTTCCGTCCTGCGCCTGATGGGATAGGCTTTAGCCTATCAGATGCCGGTGATCCCCGGCCAATCAGAGGCCGGGGATCACCGATCTCCTCTACGGCGCTGCTGCGCAGCAGCGCCGTATACATGTAAACACCGGGGAAGGTCTTCCCCGTGTGTTTACATTTACCCTGCGAGCCGCCGATCGGCTCGCAGGGTGTTCACAAAGACACCCTCCGTGAACTGACATGGAACGGCCTCCATGGAATACACTTCAGGATTCAGGGGCGTATATATACGCACCGAGAATCCGGAAGTGGTTAAGGTGTCTACACACATCCATTTCTGACTGGCCAATCACTGGCCAATTTTACCACCTACATGTAGTTTTAGACTAGAGCTTACCTGGCCAGTCAGCTCTTAGTATTCGGTATCTGTTGGTCCTCATAGTATATGTAAGTTTAAAAATCGCTTAATCAAAATTGGATGTGTGTATGCACCCCTAAAAGACAATTGTAACGAGATATAGATGGAGGCTGCCGTATTTGTATCCTTTTAAACAATACTAGTTGCCTGGCAGCCCTGCTGGTCTGTTTGGCTGCAGTAGTGTCTGAATATGACCAGAAACAAGCATGCAGCTAATCTTGTCAGATCTGACAATAATGTCAGAAACACCTGATCTGCTGCATGCTTGTTCAGGGTCTGTGGCTAAAGGTATTAGAGGCAGAGGATCAGCAGGACAGCCAGGAAACTGGTATTGTTTAAAAGGAAATAAATATGGCAGCCGCCATATCGCTCTCATTACAGTTGTCCTTTACCCATGCTGCGGTGCCATTTCAAAACCATTTTCAGCAGGCTGGACAAAATAGAAGAAAACGTTTGCAGTTTAGGAAACCGCAACACTTCTCTTTAATAGACGTGTCTTGCAGGATATAATAGAGGATTCAGAGGTGTAACTATAGTGGAAGCATACCCTGCAACTGGAGGGGAGGGGCATCTCTGCACACCCTTCCTCCCTCCAGCACAGAGGGATCCATCCTTCAGGCCAGATGTTATGGGAGGAGGCAGGGCCAGATTTACCATAAGGCACAGTAGGCACGTGCCTACAGGCATCTGATGATGGAAAGGCGGCTCACTCCCTCCTTCCCTATGTAGAGTCCCAAGCGGAGTGTAAATGAGAGGTTACTCACCCCGGTCTCTGCATTCCACTGACCAGATCTCACGTCAGTTGGGGACACCTCTAGTTACCTTATACTTGGGGGCACCTCAAGATATCTATGACAGTCAAGGGAAGTAAGGGAGAAGTAACATCTGGGCCAGGCAGCAGACTTGCAGTGCGGTTTGGCGGGGGTTTGTATGTTCTAGGAGGGTGAAGTGTAGGGTGCCAGGACATATGTGCCTATAGGCTCCTGTGATGTAAATCTGGGCCTGGGAGGAGGGATTATAACCACCACCAGAAATGGATTAAGATGAAAAGGGGCCATAGGCAAGACACTATGTAGAGGTGTACAGAGGCGCCAAAAGAGTAAAATATGCTAAAACCGTTCAGGAGGCGGTGGTGGACCAGACACTCAACACAGACACGATGCTGTCGATATGGTAGATTAAATTTATTCACATACTCCTAGTGACAACTGGCAACGCGTTTCACGGGCACAATCCCGCTTCATCCGGCAATAATAGTTGTCACTAGTAGTATAAATTTAATTAACTATATCGACAGCATCGTGTGTGTGTGTGGAGTGTCTGGTCCACCACCGCCTCCTGAACGGTTTTAGATGTTTTTAGCATATTTTACTCTTTTGGCGCCTCTGTACACCTCTACATAGCACGTTATCCACGCTTGGTGGAAGGGTGATACACCCTCCCTTTTTTCTCTATCCACAGAGAGCGACATCTTAACCCTGAGTGGGGACAGGTCTAATCTCCCCACCTGCTTCTTCAGTGGTTGCCTATGCGGTAACCCTGGTTTGTGACTATAATTACTTACACTACATAATATCTCTCCTCTTCCAAAACATACTACACTATATTGGGCTCTCGGTTTTCTTTTTATAGGCAAGATACTAGCTTTTGTCCACCACTGATGATAACCTTGCTTTTTTTAGTAAGATTTGGTGGGGTCTAGCATCCAGCAGGCCCTAGGCAGCTGCCTATGTTTGTCTTGCGGATGATCTGGCTCTGGGCCACACGGGCGTAGCATAGGGGTTGCAGAGGTGGCGACCGCATCGGGCCTTTGGGTCAGAGGGGCCCTCTCTCAAGCACAATATTAGCTCTCTATTGGCCCTGTGTTAATAATAATCACTTCTATAGATACTATGAATGATGGTAATTATTAACAAACTGTTTCTCATCTGCTTCTTGCACCTCTGACACTGTAGTTGCCATTGGCAGGTTTTGGTGTGCGGTGTGAATTGTTATGTATAGAGTGCTTGGGGGCTCCAATATATAACTTGCACCGGAGCCCACAGCTCCTAAGCTACACCACTGGTGCCACACATTACACAACCCCTGGCAGATGTCTGTGGGGGTCATGAAGGGGTAAGGGAAACGGGTGTGAACATCCTGGAGGCCCCATACGTTCTAGTTAAAGGCAGCTGCATCTGAATCACTACAAATAAGCAATCATGCACATATTCCAACAATCCCCCTTCACAAATGATAAGACATCACCATTACTGCTTAACCATTACTGAAATAATAAAACCAGCGTGGAACGTACATGCCGCCGCAACGCTGAGTGACAATTTCATTTTCGGAGCTATTTTGACAGTGTAATAACAAGTTTTAATTTTTCACTCATCATGCTACCGGGTCAGACGCAGCGGCAGCGAGTTGGAGGGGTTGTCAGACATCTAATTAGTGCACCATTCCGGGGCTGCTGATAGGAGCTGAGAACCTTGCAAACACTGATAAAGAAGAGAGGCCTTTAATCACTTCCTGATGACTTCTAAAATGTCAACCGGTTTGTGTCATGTCACTCTGTCATGTGACAAGGACACAGCACTGAAAGGAATTAATGTTAACAAATTCAGCACGTAGAAACGTCTCAAACAATGGGCTTGTCACTGGTGTCACTGATGTCGCCTGATTTACTTTGATACAAAGTAGGGAACTATTTTTGTTACGGTAAAACTCTAATAATACCGCAGAACATTTATGGGATTAGGAGACCAAAATTCAACAGAAAAACTTTTGAAAGGATAACTCTGCTTTAATGCAAAAACCAATTTAAAGAGCGCCCGAAGTGGGCTCATTAAAAAAAAACAACTAGGCTACCTGATCCAGCTGTATGGATCAGGTAGCCTCCAAACCGCTGCTCCTGTGGGCCGCACTGGCCCAGTTTCACTTTCGTGACCTATAGGTCACAACGCTGCAAGGATAGACTGTGTGTCTCGCATGCAGGGAGGCGGAGGGGGGGGGGGATGGGCAGCAGGGGGCGCGGCCAGGGGGAGAGAGCTGCCCAACGGCAGCTCTGGAAAACACTGCAGGGACGCCCCTGGCGGGCATTTTAAACAGGAAATCCATCTACCCTGTCTTTACCTCAGAGATAGCAACAAATATTGTCGCTAATCTCAGGGGGCTATAGCGCGGCGGTGGGGGGGCAGAGAGCGGCGGTGTGGGGACACAGAGGCATGTCATGCGGCAGAGAACATGTCCCATCTGCCACCCATGGAACCACCCCAGGTTCTCTTTAACGAGTCAACAATGTACAAGCTGCTTTGGGAATAAACTCCATTAAAGGTTATCTTTCATCTTTAGTTTGTAGCTGCAACAACTTTCTTAGGAAATCTGCTGAAAGCCGTAAGAGCTGTTTGCAGCCTGATGTAGAAGATATCTAGAATATCTTCTGTTTCATTGGTTTAGAAGTATGCGCAAAGCAGAAAGTGAAACATATTCCATAGCTTTGCAACAGTACAGCTTTGTTATGTTTGCTCCCTGTGCAATGAATGTGTCAATGCAGAAGAGATGCTGACTGTGCGTATATACCAGTAGTGTGAGTAGTCACTCCCATCTCAGCAACGTCTGAGAGCAAAGCAAGGCAGCTTTCACAATAAAACATGCAGTGCTTCTCAGCTGTTACCTGAAGATCACCACCACTCAAACTGTATACAGACGCTAGGTAATTAGGCCCCTTTAAAAAAAAAAAAAAAAAAAAATGGAGGGGGGGGGGGGGGGGTTGGAGGGCAGGGGGCACTAGAAGTAGTGACTGCTGCGTGCAGCCACGGCTCTGCACCTGCTTACTTTCCACCCGACATGGACACGGCCCATGGATAGAGGTCCCAGGGCTTTTATTAGGTAGGATAGCTGTAATATTATTATTTAGTATTTCTATGGCTCTGACAGCTTCTGCAGCGCTTTACAGAGTATATATAGTCTTGCCACTAAGAGCTCAAACTCTAATTCTTACCACAGTCATATGTCCAGCATAATCCGGGCCAATCTTAGGGGAGAAGCCAATTAATTTATCTGTATGTTTGGGGGGGTGGGAGAAAACCCACACAGACACGAGGATAACATACGTACAAACGCTGTGCACATAGTGCCCTGGCTGGGATTCAAGCCGGGTACTCAGCACTGAAAGGTGAGAACAAATCATCATCTGGGAAAGGAAAGATTTTATATTGGGCAAACAACAACTAAAAAAATATAAAAAGTAATATTATAAACAAATAAGCAATTTTATTCATTAAGTTCTATTTAGTAAGTACGCTATGAAATGGCGGCCAAGGGGGTCTCTTTTATACTGCAAACGCAATGCAATTTTGATGCGATTTTCACTGGATGCTACTAGCAACACAAGGAGGAAACAGAAGAAACATGCAGCAGGCAGGTCTTTTGTGATCAGGCAAAATCGTACCAGTATAAAAGGGTTCCTGTGATTTTCACTATTTTACTAATGTCTTTGCTTTTTGCGCTTTGCATGCGTTTGAAAAAAACACAGTAAAATCGCATGCATCATAAACAGCCCTCTAAATTTTCTCAGTGTGTCTATACAGCAACGCTTTTTAACAGAAACTCCTGTGCTGGCTATAACTGCCTACATGGATTTGGGACACATTTACAAAGTGTTTATCACTGCAGTTACGATTTAAGCTGATTATATTCAAATGTATATTATAAATACATAAATAGCATGTATGGCTGCAGGATGAGCCACCGTGTCCACCGGTTTGACAACCTCGACTAATCCCATAAAGACACCTCTATAAACCGATTTCACATCCATTCGGTTTGCAGGTTACTCTGCTATTGGCTACATTTTAGCAGCAAAAGCTGGAGAGAAATGTAGCCCAGCAATCCTGGCTAACCCCAATGAAACATCTGTCATTCTGCATCTTCCTGCAGCACTCCGGGAAGGAGACAAGTGAAACGTTTGTCTTAATGAAACGTGATTTCTCCTCACCATCTCTACTTGACTACACTTAAGCCAGGGCCTTCCTCCACATCACAAGCCTGCCACAGAAACACATTGTCACAGTGATGGAAACGGCTAAATTGACTTCCTTGTTTGTTCCCCCCTTTAAGCCATTTAACTTAAATAGCATTAGATCTCGTCAGTTTTCATGCAAGCAAGCAACAGGAAAGTTAACAAGTGAGTGACCTTTCCAGGCAGAAGCGGTAATAAGATATCACTGTTTCCTCGGTCTCTCTCCAATATCCATCTACTTGCTTCATTGCTGGTATAACAAGACATGGCTCAGGGTCCTCTAATGATCTACTAATCTTTCTGTGTTAAAGGATAACTCCAGTCTCAGAAATGGGGCAGTATGGATTTCAATGTCTCTTGGCTAAAAACAATACAGTATTAGTACATGTGAATATTTTTATTTGCTCCTGGAATTGTTGTCCATAAGCTGTCATAAAGTTGTGCTATTCAGGGTAGGTATGGATTTACCATTACCACCAAATTATTAGCAAAAGAATTGCTGATACTCTGGCTCTGATATGCAGTAGTTGGCAGTGCTACTGTTGCTTCCCTGTATTCATTAACCAATCTAAACTAATTCTCCTACCAAAAATCCCTTTCTTAAGGTGCGTACACATTTTTGACTTATGTCGCCCCTTGCTGATCGGGATCTGATCCCCCTGGGCGACATCGCTGGGCTGTCCAGTACAGACGCTTTTCAGCTAAATTAGCTAACGTATTCTGTTGCTATGCGTGATGTCACTCGGCAAAAGGGGCAGTGGCCTGAACAATGATGGTCAGGTGAGTTGATCTGCCGGCGGGTCACTCGCAGGTCGGGGGCTGCCGTACACACTCTTGATTATCGGCTGAGGCGGTTGTTATCGGCCACCTCAGCTGACTTTAGTCAACCGTGTGTACAAGCCTTTAAATCTTAACATTTGCCACTTCCTGAAGGCTAGACCTTACCTTTGCCTGAAATTAACACCTTCTTGACACCTAATCTTCCTCCTCCCTCCTGATGTTTACCTTTTCCTGGCACCTAATGCCAACCCTCCCACCCTGACATGAAGCCTTCCCAACACTAACCTCCTCTCAACACATAGACCAGCCTGAAGTGCTGGACCTGAAGGAACTGTATTTTATAAACATGAAACTCTCTCCAACTCTTTATGGAGTGAGACTCCAGCATGAATCATACATTATTCAGAATCACTTTTATATCGTCAAGTACGACAGGAGTCATACTCTGAATTAATTTGTGGTTCACATGGCATAGGCAAAGTACATCAAACAGGTAAACCAGATGCGCAAGACAGACATAATAAAGGTGTGCATTGGTGCATATAACATCTAACATTATGGAGAGATCATCAGAGCAGTCCAGTGGGGCCTACATAAGGTCCACATAAAGTCCACAAAGAAGTCTACATAAAAGTCCAAAGTTAGTTCAGTTCCAGCCAGGCTGTGGTGCATTTACTGCCCCGGGTGCTGTGAGGGTGAGGGGAGCAACAGAGAGGGTATGCTGATCTCATGACAGTACTCCCCTAGTTTAGCAGCAGAATTGCTTGGGGGAAGGAGTTATTGCGCCTGGTGGTTTTGGATGGGATAGTTCATAGTTAGCCAACTGGAGGTGACAGGTTAACACAATAAAATAGAGCAAAAACAAGAACACATAGCAATCTTTATCAGAGCCTTATTGGAAAATATTTTAAACAAACTTAAAAAGAACGCAAGGTGGGTTCTAAGAATCCTATTAGCATACAGAGGCTGGGTCTGCATATAATGCCCAGCCTCTGTTGCTATACTGTCCCCCCAGCCCCTCCCCCCCCCTGTGCTCTGCTGGCCCCCATAAATGAATTGCCGTGCTGGCGACGTGCAGCGTGTCACCAGCAGGCTGTTTACATCTGAAGTGTTATGGCCCATACTCACGAGGGACTTTTGTCGCCTCAACACGCGGCGCGCGCGTGTTGCGGCGACAGGTCGCCCGTGAGTATGGGCCGTCGCACGCGCGCGCACCCCGAACTGTCGCCCGCCGCTCATGTCGCCATGCGATTGAAAGTTTCAATCGCATGGCGACAGTCGCCGCCGCACCTCCCCCGCAACTGTCGCTAGTCCGCGTGAGTACGCGGACTAGCGACAGCAACCTCCATTCTATCAAATGGAGCTGCCGGCGGGGGGAGGAGGAACGTCGGCGACAGCTTCCGCCTCGCCGCTGGTCCCTCTTCCGCGTGTGTACGCGGAGGGACCTGGCGAGAAGCTGTCGCCGGCCTGTCGCCCACACGCTCACGTGTGCTGGCGACAGGCAACATTTGCAGCCCGTGAGTACGGGCCTTTAGTCTCTGCCGCTCCCCCGCCTCCTCCATAGCGCAGCTCCCCGCCTGCGTCCCTTCCCTCCAATCAGCGCGGAGGGAAGGGACGCAGGCGGGGAGCGGCGATATCTGAGGCGGGGGAGCATCAGAGACTGACACTTCAGATGTAAACAGCCGGCTAGTGACACGCTGCATGCCGCCAGCACGGCAATTAATTTATGGGGGCCAGCACAGCGCAGGGGGGAGACTGGGGCAAACAGTATAGCAACAGAGGCTGGGTATTATATGCAGACCCAGCCTCTGTATGCTAATAGGATTCTTAGAACCCACCTCGGGTTCTCTTTAAAGGACCACTATCACTAAAAATTGTAAAATTTAAAATACATGAGTATACACATACTTACATACTTATATACAGTAATAAGTACATTTCTCCCAGATGCAATGCACTGTAAATTACTTTTCTCCTACATTGCTGTCACTTACAGTAAGTCTTAAAAATCTCACAGAGGATTTGCAAGTTTTTGTTTTTAAAAAGGAACCAAACTAAAAAAAAAAAAAAAAAAAAAAAAAATTGCACCCATAGCATTATAAATCGAAAATACAACAACGCTTACCTAGCTACTCCTCCACTCTTGTTAAAGATTGTGGTAGAATGAATTTAATACAGCAACCCACTTCTAAAAAATATTAACCAGTTCACCCCAAGGGTTTTTACCCTAACGGACCAGAGCAATTTTCACCTGTCAGTGCTCCTCCCTTTTATTCCCTAATAACTTTATTACTACTCACAAGAAAATGATCTATACCTCGTTTTTTTCGCCACCAATTAGGCTTTCTGTGGGTGGTACATTTTGCTAAGAATTATTTTACTCTAAATGTGTTTTAATGGGAAAAATAAGAAAATAATGGAAAAAAAACTCATTATTTCTCAGTTTTCAGGCTCTATAGTTTTAAAATTAAATGTTCTCCTGTGGATAAAACAGACACATTTTATTTGCCCAGTTGTCACGATTATTAAACCGTTTAAATTATGTCCCTATCACAATGTACGGCGACAATATATTGTTTTGGAGTATAGGTGTTATTTTTCTGTTTTGTTTTTCTTGTGTCCGGTCCACAATTACAAGCCCCTATGTAGTAAAGTAAAAGTAATTTCCCATCATAAAATATAGATAAAAAAAAGCTGAGCCCCTAATGCAACTATTTATGTATTTTTTTTACTGATTTTTTTTTCTGATCGCGGCCACGTTCCTTCATTCCAGGCATTGCGATTGGGTAGAGGACCGCTAGGTCCTCTTCCCCAATCGCTCAACACGGAAACCCGACAGAAACGGTGGCACACATGCGGAGCGGCGCACACACATGCGGAGCGGCAGCGGGAACACGCGATGTATTAAAACGTTGTGTTGCCGTTAACAGGCTAAAACATGACGTTTCAATATGTTAGAATGCCGTTAAATGGTTAAAGGATATCCAAGGTGAAGTCAAGTAAACTGAGAGAATAGACATATATGGGCAGCGGTCCTCCTGCCCACAGCTTTCCCCGTTCTCCTCTGTTTGCTTGTAAATGCCCCAGTAAGACGTGCCAGGTCGCGCACTAAATGTTGGCCCAGCGACGCATGTCCTTGATCCCGCTCATGGGGCGTAATGACTAGTAGTGCGCATGCGCAGAACGTTTCCAGCTATGGGAGCAAATCAAGGACATGAGCCACCGGGCCGGCACTTGCATGGTAGTGCAGGAGCATTTACGAGTGGATGGAGGAGAATGGGGGAAGTGGTGGGCATGAGGACTGCTGCACAGACCTGCTTTCTCCCTACGTTTGTACAAATGACTTTGTTTTGGGTATCCTTTAAAATTTCAAATGCATGAAATGCATGCAATTTTTCTGCAATTATGTTTGCGTTTGCGATTCTGGGAGCCTGCTTAGTAGTTGTCCCAGCATGCAGCACGGTCCTGCCTGAACAGGATGCCCTGAGAGGGAGAGGCTTCAGCCTGCAATTAGTGTACCAGAGATGGCACACTAGCGCTTATTACTCCTTGGCTAGGGCTTCCTCCAGCCCCATAAGCACCATGGCCTACCTCGCCGTCCTCCTCAGCTCCTCCGCTCTGACACTACGTCTCTCGGTAATGCGATCAGGCACCACCAAGTGGTGGGTTTCTGCTCACACGCCCCCCGCGCTCCCGCCCCCTGGAGAGTTAAGTGCCTGCACAAAACTACTGCGCAAATGCAGAACGCTCCAGGGGACGGGAGCGCGGGGGGCGTGCGGCTGAGCAGTGCATGAGCAGAAGGCCGTAAGTGCCCGGATTACCAAGAGTCATAGCGGCATAACGGAGGGGCCAAGGAGGATGGCAAGGGAAGCCACAGTGCTCATGGGGCTGGAGGAAACCCCAGGTAAGTATACATTTTAAAAAAATGTGGTTGTGTATTAAAATTGTATGTTAATAACTGTGCAAGGCATGATCAATTTTTGATTTGGGTCCCCTTTAACCCCCACAAAAACGATCCCTGGAGAGGATTTGCACAAAGATTTCATCCAGCCTCCCTTCTAGCTGCACACCCTTCTGGCAGTTGGCATGAGTAACTGCCATTCAGCAAGTGCTTTTTGACAAAACAAACCCTGAGAATCCCCCATGAGTGCATTTTACTCTGGGAGAAATGCACATTTTAAACATATGCATACATCAGTATTTTAAATTACATTTTCTTCAATAGTGGTCCTTTAATTACACCTATGCAAACTCTCTAAGACCAGGAGACCATCACACCATGCAGGCGTTTAGCAATCCGGAAATGGCACCTTCCATAACTTTCTCATTTAGGGTTCGTGCATATATAGGTAACATATGCTGCCTGCAAGTACTGTTACTCTGCCGCTCCTGTCCTGTGTGCACACAGAGAACAAGAATGTCAGACCAAGATTACAGAGTATGAGTAGACTATGCTTTGACAGTTTGGCACCATTAGTTCCAGGCCAGGTATGTCAGTTAATTGATGGGCAGTGTGCAATCTTGGCAAAAGCCAACAATGTATTGCCCCTAATCGCTGTCCAAACATAATACACCATTCCAGCCAGGACAATTTTAAAGCAAACCTGAACTGAAAAGTCTAAACATACACACGTCATACTTACCTCCTGTGTATTCTACTCATTAATCTCTTTCTCCTCTCCTGCATCCTGTTTGTACAATGTGATCAATAGATTTCTCTGTCCTCCATTTTGAAATTGGCCATTACCCCCTAACAGCTACCTGGTCAGCACACTGATAAACTGTTAGATCACCAACTTGAGTCATAAGGAAACATGGACATTACCTTGCTCAGTTGTCCTTTCAGTTATAACTGACAGCAACTGATATATAACTGACAGCAACTGATATATTTCAGTTCTGACAAAATCTTGTCAGAAATGGTAGGAACCGTTGTAAGAAAATGGTGAGCTTCTGAGAACTGATGGCAAGGTAAGTAATATGTAAAATTCATTTGCAGGTACATCATGTGTTTATTTTAAATAATTTTACTTGTTTCAAGTTCACTTTAAGATACTTAGTCCTGTACTTATGTGAATTTGTCCTTCTGAATGCTAGTGTACAGTAGCTCACCCTTTAAATAATTTTTCCAGTTTAAAGTGTAACTGTCAGGCATAAAATCAATTCTTTATTTTTATCTGGTAAACAAGTAATAAGGATGCTAACCAGGCAATCCAGAGGTTAAAATCACTAATACTTTTCTTGTTAATAAATGAGCATTCCCCAGTTTACCTGACGCTTATTTGGTACACACAAAATTTGGTACACAAAAAGGAACTTGCAGGGCATGCTGGGTTGTCCTTTTTGCTTCTCTGCTTCCCCTCAGACTTAACTAATGCAGCCTAATTGGCTGAAGCCTCTTTCCCTCCTGTTTTCTCCTCCCACACCTTTGTTCCTCACTGATCGGCCAATATTTCCCATGCTGAGACAATGCACTTTCTATAGTGAAGGTCAGGCAAATCAGGCAGAGGAGAGTAAGGGAGGAAATTACATCAGGATTGGCTTCAAAATAGCCACATTTAAAATGGGAAATGCTAAGAAGGATTTTCTCTTTTCTTACTGTAGAAAAATCACTAAAATCAAAACGTGGACAGTGCAATACATATGTTATGTAAGTAGAGCAAGTATTTATCTACTAATATATGTGTTTTTTTCTGAGATAGTATGGCTGACAGCTCTTCTTTAACATCTCCTCTTTTATCCATCTATACTGAATTAATTAGTGCTGTAGAAGACAAACAAGTAGCACACACATGTATCTGTGACAGTGGCAACTGAAGCTGCTGACAGTTCTCTATCATATAACGAGGCATCATACCCATATCATGTCTGGAAATTGCATAAAGTGATCCTTGTACTGCATGTTCTCTCTCTCTCTCAATCTGTCTCTCTCTCTCTCTCTCTCTCTCTCTCTCTCTCTCTCTCTCTCTCTCTCTCTCGGCCCAAAGAGGAACCTATTGAGTGTTGAAATGTTAAGCTGACATGGTCTTTGTGTTCAAGTGAAGCTGTACAATTCCCTTAATTTGGAAGGGCCGAATGCTTGAGAGGATTGTTATCTTTTTCTAGACAAAACCCATTACTTTCACACTAGGAGGGGAGTGCACTGATTTCCTCCACTAGCAGCTGAATAAATGAAGTCTGTTTAGAGAGATATACGTACCATTTTCATTCCGAGCAAACAGCTGTATCTTCTTAAAGGCATCACTTCACTAAAAGCTACACATGGACACGACACAGTGCTTGCAAGACCTGCGGCCCATTTCTTGGTTGAGAAATTTTCTTATAAATGGTAACAGCTTTTTCTATGTTTTCTTTCTAAGTAACTTATCTAAGAAATCCTGGTGTGTAAAAATAAACTTGAAATTGTGGTGGACAAAATTGAAACAAGCCTTAGTCTGGCCAAATGTAGCACGGTTCTATGGGGAAGCCAGAGTCCACCTGCAGTAACCACTGGGGTAATACTCCCTTCCAAGTGTGTCCAGGTAAAGGACCTCTGCTTATTATTGATGGTCATGTCTAGTACAACTCATGGAGAAGCATGTGATCAGTGTGATCTGGCGATAGATATGTACCGTAAGACTCTGATTTGCTAATCATGATCATGTACTAAAGCAGGATGTGATCACAGCAAATCAGAGCTTTGCAAATGTATCAGCTGATCAAATCACATGCTTCCCCATGAGTTCTCCTAGACATGACCATCATTACTGCTTATTATGCTAGTCATACTGACCACTTTCTTGGTGGAGTAATCTTAGTGGCCAGAATTAAAGCCTGTAGTACCAGCTAAGTACCTTCAACTCTAGCCACTGGTTTCAGTGATGATCACCTTCAAACTGTCATCTGGATCAGGAGACTCCAAACTTGGGATTCAGTCTAAACACTTGACCTTAGAATGTAAGGTGGCACCTGCTCAATGTTTAGTCCATCAATGTTTTCTCTACTAGCTGAATCTCTAACATCAGTTTTGCTTGCTTGTTACACACAAATAGTGTGTAAGCACACACTGCACTATCTTACATTGCTCATTCCGTAGGGAAATAAACATTAAGAAGCATGTTCAAGATTTGAAGCCAGGCTGAGAATTCATAAGATAGCAATATGTTATTCTTAAATTACCTTTTTCTTTTGTATAAGATATAAGTTCCACGCCTGAGTCTCAAATTGTGCTTATCCTTTTCTTCATTCTCCTATTTGCAAAATAGGAGAAGTCAAATGTAGTCATGTGATTTAGGCCCACTCCTTTTGTGTTTTTGTTTTATATCATTTTTAATGTATTCTCTGCCAATATCAGATCAGACTGATGCTGAATATACTTTAAAATTTGCCTGGAATTATACTTGAATGTATTTTAAATAAAACTAATTTCTGGAAAGGGAAGATGATACCACCTTCTCCAGGAAGTTTCCCTCCAGTCCCCATTGGTTCTTATCTCCTCTAGGTCTTCTGCTGTCCCATCTCAAATACCGACAAGTTCTGCTGCTTCTTCTGGAATTCAGTTGAATGGGAATTTTCACTGACAGAGCTGCTATCCAATCTCCAAAGTGCTTACTGAGGGAGTGGGGAGGAACAGACCGCAATGGTGGAGGTAATCACCTCAGATCTCACCACTGGAGCAAAGAGGAATCGAGGGAGCCTTCCGGGGGAGGCAATTAGGATATACGGTATTCTCCCACAAGTTTTTTTTAATTTTTGATTGAAATTATGCTTTAATTCCTTTAATACACAATACGTTGAGTAACGGGTGTTTTATATCTGCCTGGAATGGAGCATATCACTTTAGCAAGTGAAGCCTTCCCCACCTGACTTTTAGACATTTTTGGACCATTTACCATGGTGAAAGCAGAGCAGTAATTAGGCTCTAATCACTTTTCTTGTTTCTGAGATGTGCATAGCTCATAATGATAAATTGCCCACTAGCAAATGATATGATGAAGAGTCTAACAAACTGATTCTGCATGACTTTGTTTGAGTGCAGCGCACTGCAAGCCTGATAGCTGCATCCGTTTATTAGGGACTGTAATAAAATGATGAAATACCGCCTCCTTATCCAAAAAGATCCACTTGCTGAACTTAGTGAAGACGTCAAAGGTGGATTCTAAACAGAGAGGTTTACAAGGAAACTCTTGTTAGAGGGGAAAAAAACTACTTTAGGTCAAAAATATAAATCAAAAAGATACAATTACGCTCTACCTTGTGGTCTATAGGTGCAAACTTCTTGATATAAAAGGAATATATGTACTATTTATAATTCAAAAATGTCTCACATATATGTATTTATGTATAACATAATGAATAAAATTGCTTATTTTCTACAATATTCATTTATAGATTATTTAGTCAGTGTTTGTCCATTGTAAAATTACTGAGGCAGGGAACACACTTGCAGGGCCGTTTTCCCCTGCGTTTCCCAGGTTTCCGTCGGGTTTTGCGGTCGCGTCTAACGCGTGCGTTTTTCCGCGTGCGTTTCTGCGTTTGCATGGCATGTAGTGTCATGCAATGTGCGGAAAAAAGCAGAAAACTGTGCGGCTACAAAACGCGGAAAAAAACGCGAACGCAAACGCGCACAAACGCATGCAGCGCAGCGTTTCCCGAGCTAGGCTATTATTTTCAATAGCCTCTAAAATCGTGCGCGTTTTGCCGTTCGCGGCAAAACGCGCAAAAACGCATGTAGTGTGTTCCCTGCCTGAGAGTTCTATGCACAGAGGGAGATACAGCTTGCTTGGCAGTTGGAAAAAGCGGTTATTTCCCACAATGCAATGAGGTTCAAACTGTTAGGACCACGACATCACACTGTGGAAAAGGGAGTTTCGGCTACTGATTGGGATGAAGTTCAATCCTTTGTTAAATTTCCTTTTTAAGGTGTATGGGGTTGATTCATTATAACAAATAGCGTGCCTTATCAGAGTTGCCATGCCTTATCAGAGTAAGTGTGCCTCTGGAGCATCCAAAAGATTCCCCCTACTGACATACATATGTCAAATGCCTAATCCCTAGGAGGACGGGGCTACTGGCAAAAATTCTGATTACCTATCTACCAAGTATTGTTCATATATAGGCTGACACAACATTTCTGTTGATACAATCAAACCTCTTCTCATTGGCTGAGGCTGGAGCCTGACACCTGTGCAGTGCCCTTATCATCACTACAAGCAAACATTATGTACGCAACAGATAATTGTTCAGTAAAAAAAAATGACCCACAAAATCAAAGTTGTTTAGTAAAAAAAATTGTCCCACAAAATCAATAAAAATGTACACATATGGGTGGGACTGTGTACTTAACCGGAAGGCCTCTTTTTACTCTGTACCACTTAAAGATCTAAAATCCTAGGAGATCAGCATGTGTTCCCTGCAGCCCCTGAGCTTATAGCATCGTCACCTGGACAGCAGTGCATTTACAATACCTGCTGTTTATGACAGACCAGCAGGTTATGCAGTGGAGAGTGCAGACAGAAGAACCCATGTGGGTTGATTCACTATAACAAATAGCATGCCTTTTCAGAGTTAACATGCCTTATCAGAGTTAACGTGCCTTATCAGCATAGCATAGCAAGCGCTACGAACATATGCCTGCTAATTGGCAATGATGAGAGCTCCACTCGTCCTGCCCTGAGCCCTTGCAGGTCCAATAACATTAAAGGACATTATCTCTGCACTTTTGATTGGCCCAATAGACTGCCTGTCACTTGACAGGAAACTTGAAGTTGCAGGAAGTTGCAGTTTACTCATTCTTTGGTGCAGGAAGTTGCGGTGTTCTCATTCTTTGGTGCAGGAAGTTGCAGTGTCCTCATTCTTTGGTGCAGAAAGTGGCAGTGTTCTCATTCTTTGGTGCAGGAAGTTGCGGTGTTCTCATTCTTTGGTGCAGGAGGTTGCAGTGTCCTCATTCTTTGGTGCAGAAAGTGGCAGTGTCCTCATTCTTTGGTGCAGGAAGTTGCAGTGTACTCATTCTTTGGTGCAGGAAGTTGCAGTGTACTCATTCTTTGGTGCAGGAAGTTGCAGTGTACTCATTCTTTGATGCAGCAAGTTGCAGTGTCCTCATTCTTTGGTGCAGGAAGTGATCAGAGACTGGCCCTCCTCACTAGGTACTCAAAAAGTGATTAATAATGAAGAGCTTTTACACAGAAAAAAGCCAGCACTGAGAAGGTGTCTACACAAACTACGGTGGGTAATTATTTTTATGTCGATGGGACTTTTAGAAATATTCACATTGCGGTAGTTTTATTCCTTTATCTAGTAAGCTATTAAATACTGAAAACTCCATTCCCAAGGCCTTCTGATACATTAGTTGAGGTAACTTCTAATGTGGGCCTATAAGACAGACTGGCTTCCAGCCAGTAAGAGGTAGTCTAGTCTTAGAATTTACACCTGATGCACTGAGGTTCATTGCTGTGCTGCCCGTGGATTATCATCAACAGACTCTGCTTTTGTCAGTGGACAAGTGATTTCAGTGTGTGCAAGGCAGTTATAATGGCCTGACTGACATCTCAGCCAGATAAACACAAGAGAAGAACAGACATGGGAACAATCTACGTATTCATGATCTCCACTCGACCGGGTTAAAAGGATTTGCCATCCAAGGGCACAACACTTCAGGCTAATTTGCTCAGTCAAAAGCACTGCTGAAGTATGACTAGAAAACAGATGACTCACAGAGATGAGACTCTCCCTATCCAGTCTCAGAGTTCAAACTGGCAACAGGACACGCAGAATGCGAACTTACGTTACCGAGAAGGAAACAATGCAAGACAAAGCAATATGTGATCTACTGTGCTGCCTGTAAATGCAAGACAAGTGATGGTACGAATTGTATAAATAAGAAGGAATACTTTGCAAGGAAACTCAATAAAATATAGAATGCTCCATGCAAAACGAATACATACATTTAGTTCCCTCAAATCAAATGTAAACTTTGTTTCAAATTAAAACTGGATTTTTACCCAACCCAAGTCGGCAGACAACATAACAGATTGCACTTGTCTGCTCCCGAACACCCACTTAACTGCATGAGGACCACAGGCTTACAACCCCCTAGTGACCAGGGTATTTTTTACAATTCAGCACACTGCAGCTTTAAATGGACCCTGAGCAGTAGCTATAATAAAAAAAAATGCACTTACCTTGGGCCTCCTCCAGCCCACCGTAGGCCGCGAGGTTCCCCAGTGTCCCTCCGGCGGCTCCAGTTACGGGCAACTCTTCCTGGATCTTCAGGCTTGTCGTAATCACGCCGGCAACTACACGTTATCATGGCTGCCGGCAAGAGAGGTCTGCGCGTGAAGAGTCGCCCGACACCCGGCCCAGATGTCGCCGGTAACTGAGCCGCCGGAGGGACACGGACAAGAGGACCCTGGGGGACCTCGCAGCCTACGGTGGACTGGAGGAGGCCCAAAGTAAGTGAAATTTTTTATTCTAGCTACTGTTCAGGGTCACTTTAACAGCACGGTCATACAACTTAGCACACAAATAAATCTTGCCCCCTTTTCTTGCCACCATCAGAGCTTTTGCTCAGTGATTAATGTTACTAGTGAACTGAAAGTGAACTGTTTGTCCTGGAAATGAATAAATACAATGTATATATTCATTAACCACTTAACCCCCCGCGGTACGAATTTCTCCGTCCCTTTTTTTCCCCCCTAAAAAACCAGGGACGGAGAAATGCGTACCTTCCGCGCTACCGCCACTGTCCGCCGCTCGTGCGCGTGCTCCCATTCGCCCAGAGATCAATGAACGGGAAAATCCATTCCCGTTCGTTGATCTAAGCCCCCGCAATGATCCGCTGCTTCTATTAGAAACCGCGCGATCATTGTGATCTTCTCAGCCTCGTACTGCTTCCTGTAAGCGTCCTTCCGGGCGCTTACAGGTCGCATGTAAACACACTGTGGCCATCTTGTGGCCAAATAGTAAAACTACACCATAAAGCATTTTACATATATAAACACATTACATTTACACAATAAATTAACTCATTACCTCCCACACTCCCCACATTTTTTTTTTTTTTTGTAATTAAAAAAAAAAATACAATAAAAAAAAAACATAAATAGTTACCTTAGGGACTGAACTTTTTAAATATTTATGTCAAGAGGGTATAACACTGTTACTTTATAAACTATGGGCTTGTAATTAGGGATGGATGGATGGATGAAAACTGAAAAAAATGCGCCTTTATTTCCAAATAAAATATTGTCGCCAAACATTGTGATAGGGACATCATTTAAATGGTTTTATAACCGGGACAAATGGGCAAATACATTTCATGGGTTTTAATTACAGTAGCATGCATTATTTAAAAACTATAATGGCCGAAAACTGAAAAATAATAATTTTTTCCCACATTTTTTCCTATTTTCCCATTAAAACACATTTAGAATAAAATAATTCTTGGCATAATGTCCCACCTAAAGAAAGCCTAATTGGTGGCGAAAAAAACAAGATATAATTCATTTCATTGCGATAAGTAATGATAAAGTTATAGATGAATGAATGGAAGGAGCGCTGAAATGTGAAAATTGCTCTAGCACCCAGGAAATCACAATTCAAAGCGCTTTTGCAAGTGCTTTGCGATTTCCCTATACTTTCTATTGAACAGAAACGCTCAGAATATGGTGCAGAAGCCGCTTTTGTGATTCAATAGAAAGCGGATCGCTTATGTGAAAACACTCACATAAATGCCTATTGCACTAGCACTTTCAAGGCGATTTTTTTAAATTGCCAGTGCTTAATAAAGAGCGAAATCGCTCTTAGAGGACTTTTGGTCTCTTTTAGGGCTTGTTCACACTATTAAAAAGCAAGGCTAATTGTCATTTTGCTTTCTTAAAACAGAAGGTATTGTAAGCAAATCTCGGGACACTCAATTTAACCACCCTGGCGTTCTATTAAGATCGCCAGGGCAGCTGCATGAGGGTTTTTTTTAAATAAAAAAAAAACTATTTCATGCAGCCAACTGAAAGTTGGCTGCATGAAAGCCCACTAGATGGCGCTCCGGAGGCGTTCTTCTGATCGCCTCCGGCGGCCAAAAGTAACACGGAAGGCCGCAATGAGCGGCCTTCCGTGTTTTGTTTACTTCGTCGCCATGGCGACGAGCGGAGTGACGTCATGGACGTCAGCCGACGTCCTGACGTCTGCCGCCTCCGATCCAGCCCTTAGCGCTGGCCGGAACTATTTGTTCCGGCTGCGCAGGGCTCAGGCGGCTGGGGGGACCCTCTTTCGCCGCTGCTCGCGGCTGCGTGTGCTGCTCTTTATTTGATCAAAATCGGCCCAGCAGGGCCTGAGCGGCACCCTCTGGCGGTAATGGACGAGCTGAGCTCGTCCATACCGCTAAGGTGGTTAAACATAGTAGATACCGCAATGGACCTCACATTCCTGGAACTGAAAGAAGACCTAAAGAAACTTGCACAGCGGCATCATTTTCTTGACTACATGCAAAAAAGAGAAACTCGTACCTCAATTTCAACATCTGAATCCTACAATATTTGGCTCCTGTAGAGGCTGTATAGGAGGGGGAGTGGAGTAGATTGTGGGTGTGCCTTGGGAAAAGCTAAGCGCAGGTACACTTTAAGGCAATTCTTTTTGCAGCAACTGAATACCTACCTGGAGTCAGGGGACAAATGACATAACATATAGACTTACAGCTGTGCTCATCATAAAAACGAGACTGCTGATCTCTGCTGTCCCCACCATTGTCAGCTAGCTCCTTCCTCTAAACTCCGGTGACTGCAGAACAAGGCCTCATCAATAATTCACCACAATATTGCTATTTTGTTTGCAAAGAGAAATAGCACAAAATAAGGCTTTCTCGTTATCCTTATGAGAATTTGAACCAGCAGCAATTACGAAACACAAATGTCTAATTAATGAATGCATTCTAGTGTAACCCTTAGTGTCACCGACAAAAGGCCTGCATCTAATCGCCATGATGACCAATAGTGAGCTGAGAAGTTGAATATCAAATGCGGGGATTCTACTGTTATAAAGACATATATAGTGAATTACCAAAAGAAAACCCCAAAATACACAGAAAGCCCAGACAGACATACACAACTATGCTGAGTCCTCTGTTTTTGGAGGGGTAAGGTAAGCGTAATGCGATGCTTAATGCCAGGTCACACTATTCAAAGATTTCTGCAACCCTAGATAGTCTGTAGTGTTCTCCCCAGAATGTTTTTCCAGCCGGGTGGCATGAAAAAGTAGCTGGGTGGAGCGCAATGGGGCAATGCAGGGCCAGTGCTTCTCTACACAACTCTACTTACAGCACAGGAAGGAGATGAGCCGATGGCAGCCAGATGCTCACCAAAACTAACCGGGTGGAGAACACTGGTCAGTGAGAAGCTAATAGTGCTGATTTGGTTTGCAAATGTAATGCAGGCTGGAACTGAGCTTATCAAAATCTGCAGAAAGTGCATTTGACTGAGTGGCGTAACAATAGGGGCTGCAGCCCTTGCCCCTGGGGGTGGCCTGGGGCCCACTCAGAGCCATTTTGGGGGGCAGGAGGGGTTGTATCATGAGGGGGAAGCATAGCCACACATCGGTGCCAGACAATTAGAGATCGGAACCTCCGGTGTGTGGATGGAGGTATGTGTTCCTGCCCACCGCCTGCTGCCACTTATTGATGCAGGAGGGGAGCACACTGAGGGGAGAGCCCAAGGTGAGGGAGAGGGGGACTGTCCCCTCCCCGTCGGTGTGGCCATGGTACACCTCATGCTGCGACCCTTTCTGCCCCCTAAAATGGCCTTAAGTGGGCCCGGGGGGGGTTATCCAAATTTTTGCAGGGGGGCCCGGTGATTTCTAGTTTCGCCCCTGATTTGACTAGTGATCATTTTGCATTCTGTCACCACTTGATTTCAAATGGGGAGCAACACAGGAAAAAAAGGGAAACTGATGCCCTCAGGAGCTGTCCATGAAAGAGAAGGGCTACACTAAAGGCATGATACACATGGGAGAGGGGGCTGCACATGGAACGGAAGGGGCACTGCTGTACAAGAAAGAGAAAGAGGAGCCACAACATACCTAGGGGCACAAAAACTATCAATGCAGTACAGAGCTATAGTCTCTTCAACCCTTACTGACTATTGGAATGCTTGTCCACTGTGCGGTCATGCAGTTCATTCTTCATAAATGCAGAATTAATTATTTTCCCCTTATTTCTTCAAGTTCAACAAGGAAATAACATGGGGCTGCCATAAGCAGGGCTATCATCTAAAAGCTAGGAGATGATGACCTCACAATGGGATCTAAATATAACTCATTTTTATCAACTACAAAAAATACTGCTGTCTCACATAAAAAAAAGCACCATCCGTAACCGTTGAACCCCCATAAAAAAACATAATGCAGCATGTAACTGTATACAATAACTGTATAAGTAATGAGCGCTTCCCCATTGTGCGCAACATACTACTCGTGTCACACAAAACAAACACATTCTGTTGGTTAGGCCAACACATGTACCTCCATTTCAGGTGTGGAGTCAAATTGCATGAGTGGTGCACCTGGCTTTTTTTGTGTACCTGTCATGTGAATACCAGGTGCAGTACCAGGTGTGGCCACCATGTCAATGCAGAGTGAGCCTCTTACACCTTGGTGAGATTTTCTGCAGAAAGCACAGGATTTACTGTCACTGTTCTGGATACAATTACCGTACAAGCCACAGGATTTAATATGACTATTTAGTCTCAATTTCCGTTCACAGTTACAGGAATTACGATGAGTAGATGCAAATCCCAATCACACCTACAGGAGTTTGCTCAGCTGTCATTTTCCATGCAGATAGTTGTAGAGCCTGGGTGCCTGTACAGGAAGTGTGTGTGCTGAGGTACACAGCAGTGAGGAGTCACTCTCATCCTGGTCCTGTGCAGGCATTCATAGGCAGGCAGGATTTTTTAAACAGTATTTTCAAGTTGTCGTACTTGATGTTAAAATAAAACCATGCATTCCCCTTGATAGGGTTCTGTAAACACCGACTATGACAATTTCTATGAGCCCTTAGGGCTGAGACTCACTAGGAATCTCTACTGCACTTTGAAATTGCACAAGCATTGGGACACTAAATAAGTATACTTAGGGCCGCCTTCAGGGCATCACAGGTGGGAATGCAGTATGGGGCCCGAGTGAGTCTGGGGCCTAGTGAAAAATGCTGCAAGTCTCATTTTTTGGAGGGGGGGGTGGGGGGTGGGAGGGTGATTTTGCCATGTTTGTGCCTTTCCATTTTCATTACAGTATATGAAAATCACAATCGCTTAGAAAATGCTGCATGCAGTGCATTTGCAATTTTTGCAAATCAAAAGCACTTCTCAAACACTGCAGTGAGAGTAATCCCATAGGATTACATGTGTCACAGAGCATTGCTGATCATCGGCGACTACCTTAAGTATAGGGGGTTCACCGGGATAGGAAAGTGAAGAGGGGCCAGTAGGTTTTCACCTGTAGAGGGCCCAGAACTTTCTGAAGGCAGCCCTGAGTATACTACATTTCATTAACCCCTTGCCGTTACAATTCTGGTGGCAAGGGGGCAGCGCAACACTTTTTTTTATTTTTTAAATCATGTAGCGAGCCCAGGGCTTGCTACATGATAGCCGCTGACAAGCGGCATCCCCCTATCCACTCTGATTGCCTTCGGCGATCAGAGTAAGCAGGAAATCCCGTTCAGAACGGGATTTCAGGCTGGGCTTCCCCAGTCGCCATGGCGACCGGGCGGGATGACGTCACGGACGTCGGGACGTCAGAGGGAATCCCGATCCACCCCTCAGCGCTGCCTGGCACTGATTGGCCAGGCTGCGCAAGGGGTCTGGAGGGGGGGGGGGGCGGCGGGTAGCGGCGGCGATCGGAAACTGCACGCAACTAGCAAAGTGCTAGCTGCGTGCAGGAAAAAAAAACATTTTGAAAATCGACCCAGCGGGGCCTGAGAAATCCGCCTACGCAGGTTACCCCGAGCTGAGCTTGGGATAACCGGCAAGGAGGTTAAGCAAAAAAAAAAGAGCCCCAAATCGCTGCTAAGTCACTATTGAAAACAGTTCAAAAGCAATTTTGTAGCACTCATATACTTTGTATTGGATCGCTCCAAAAATGTTGTAAGACCAGTGATTGAAATTTGGCCTAATCACAATCACTCCTGTGGTTCCCATTCCAAATACTTACATTGGCAAAGTGCTTTTTGGAATTGACAGCAATCCAAAAATGCAGCCAAAAGTGCTCTAGTGAGTCTCTGTTCTTGTCCTTTAAAGGATACGTTCAGGCTGGACAAAAAAAATAAAGATTCACTCCGGTGGCTCCCCGTCTCCTCTGCTGTGGATGCCGACCTCACCAGGTTGGCTTCTTCTGCGCGGGTCACCTGGTCCCGCTGACGTCATCAGGACGGTACTTAGCAGTACCATCCTGATGACTTCAGCGAGACCATGGGACCTGTACGGTGGAGCGCAGAAGAAGCCAACCCGGAAGCCGACCTGGTGAGGTCGGCTTCGCCAGCGGAGGAGACCAGTAGCACCGGAGCTGCGACGAGGGCACAGGATGGCTGCCGGGGGCTGGAGGAAGCCCCAGGTAAGTATTTTTTTTTCCAGCCTGGACATATCCTTTAGGTGGTCACTGAACTTGTAAGGGTAACTGAAGTGAGAGGTATATGGAGGCTGCCATAGTTATTTCCTGCTAAACAGTACCAGTTGCATGGCTATCCTGCTGATCCTCTGCCTCTAATACTTTTTGGTCACAGACCCTGAACAAGCATGCAGCAAATCAGGTGTTTTTGACAATATTGTCAGATCTGACAAGATGCGCTGCATGCTTGTTTCTGGTGTGTTTCAGACACCACTGCAGCCAAATAGATCAGCAGGGATGCCAGGCAACTAGCATTGTTTAAAAGGAAATAAATATGGCAGCCTCCTTATACCTCTTACTACAGTTGTCCTTTAAATTTACAATTTTGGGCAGCTACATTTCATTTTACTGAGAATTTCAAGTCATGATTCAGTTGACATCCCCTTTAATTTGTTTCCCATAAATTATCAATGACTGCACCACCGCTGACAGCACCATCACCATTAACCAATCACAGCTCTCCCCTTCTCTGCTGGAGATAAAAGTATCAAATAACAGTCAGAGAATTCATGTCCACGCAGTGCACATTCCCAGACTGGATCCTGTAGGAGTGTTTATATGCGAGACCACCGAAACTAATATTCCAGGCAGAGCTTCATTACTTTCATATTGAATAACTCATTATCCTCATAGATCCCCCGGGTCGGTACTGTAATAAACACCCTTCAGTAAAAGGAGGAAAAAAAAAATGAACATGACCGGATATTGTATATATGGTTATATAATTGTATTACGCGCCCAATCTAAAAATACGTGTTAAATGGTTACGATTAAAATAATAATAAAAAAAAAAAGTTTACGGTTATAGAGGAGCTGACCCAACAAAACATTTAGCACCTGCAATTATCAGCAGCCCACGCAGTCACACACAGCCTGTGACAACAGGGATCAGCTCAGTGACTAACTGCATTTACCAGAAATCGCTATTTCTTCTGGTAAGGAGGCTTTTAATATAAACCAAACATACAACAAGCAAATTCTCCCTAAACATGAGAGAGCGGAAGATGCTGCACAGCACCGTGTATTCGCTTTAGGCAGCCTTTCTTTTAACCCTTCAAATGTTTTTTTGGATCTAAGGAAGCCTCTGCATAAAAGTTAAAGCGGATCCGAGGTGAAGAACTAACTATAACAAGTAATTTGTCTATATATCTTATCTAAAGTTTAGCCCCAGTAATATTTGAACTGGGACTATAGTCAAACCACATAACCTACTATGATTATGATTATGATTAGCACAGATGAAGGGCAATTAGACAGGCTAAGCTCTCTAAATACATACGGTGTGCATTTATCTTTGTTTTCCTTCTGTCCTCTGCAAGAAGGTTCGGGCCCACTTGAATTGCAGATAACACTATTCCTTACTAGAGATTGGAATTTAACACTCTGCCTATTTTGACTGGCCCAGTTCCAAGCTCCATACAAACTGCTTGTAATTATTAGGATCTTATTGACCACCTCTATTCCTAACATAATACGCGGATCTCTATAGCAAATGTCCCAGGAAGAGATGCCTATTGGCCAGATAATGAGGAGGATGTAACAGGAGGGAATTCAGTCAGTTCCATTGTGTCACTACGTCCAGGTTGAGTCCTATTAAGTATCTGACCAATTAAGATCCATGGAGCACAGAAATCGCTTCTCCATGCTATAAAATCCACGCTTTTTAGAATGGAAAGCCATTAATATTTTACATTGCAAAGAGGGAAACATGTCGGTACTAGTGTGATATCTGCGAAATGTTAATGAACTGTCCATGTGGTGCAGGCAGAAGTGTGGTACACTCAGGGGAAACATGAGGAAACACTCGACAAGGCTGGAGGCAGCACTCGGACTTATTACGCTTCTAAACACACCGGATCTGCAGAATATGGCACAACAGATAAATAAATAATAATCCATGAAATTGTCTCCCAAATGGACAGGAGCTCATATAGCATAAGACATAATGGTACAGAAAACACATCTGGTGTAACCTATTCTATTGTCTATACACAGCGACGTGTCTGAGAGGGTATAGTAGCTACAAAGTACATTCTTCACAACTGAGGCTTGTTGCATTGCAGACCCATGCAGGATACCCAAGGCAAAATGCCCTGATTAAATAGTGTCTATGGGCAGGAGTGGGCAGGGGTCCTCTTGCTTAAAACACCTCCCATTTTTTGCCACCCCCTCCTTTTATCTGCAAAAGCTCGGTTATTGCGCGCAAGTTGCCCAACCGGTGCAATACCACAGGCCCAGCGGCGCACCTTTTTGATCACTCCCATGGCAAGGAGCGCTGTGTTAGGCCTCATAGCTGCGCATGTGCAGATCGCTGCTGGCCACGGGAGTATGGTTAAGGAGGCACTCCACCAGGCCAGCACATGCACAGTAGTGTGTGACTGAAGTGACTCATGCACATTAGCAGGGCCTTTTGTAGATAAAAGGAGGGGAATGGCAAAGAACAGGTGGTGTGATAAGCAAGAGGACTCTTGCCCACTCATGCCCATAGCCCCCATTTAATAAATACATTTTGCCTCAATTATCCTTCCTTTAAGTAGTAGTGAAAGAACATTAAACATTGACAACCATCACCAGAAGTTGGTGCACAACTACCCCCGTGTACACCTACAGCTTTTCAGGCTGCTATTGGCAATGTAACTATGGCAGCCTGCTAGCAGGTCCTGTTCAGCTAACATTGTTACGCATTGCTTTGGGGCTAGTCTGTTGGTAGGCTAGCTGTAGGAGCTTATTAACTTATTTTGCAGACTTAAATGCAATGTCTGCAGCCAGGAGGATAAGCCAGCAAGTGCGAAACTAAACCTGTGAGTAGGTGAGCATGGGGTGTGGCCAGAGCTGGGACAAGGTCCTCCAGCCTCCAAGGCTGAGACACCAAAGCTAACCTCACCATCAGTTCCTCTCAGAAGCTCACCAGTTCTGACAATATTTTGTCAGATCTAAAATATACCAGTTGCTGTCAGTTATATATCAGCAGCTGTCAGTTACAACTGAATGTGCAAGGTAATGTCCATATTTCCCTATGGCTCACAGGGTGAAAATACAGTTTAACAGTGTGCTGACCAGGAAGCGGTTATGGGGTAATGGCCATTTTTAAAATGGAGAATTTCATTGATCGCAGTGAACAAACTGCAGAGTAGAACTGTAGACTACACAGGAGGTAAGTATGAACTGTGGATGGTTATTTTGACTTTTTATTTTCAGTTCAGCTTTAATCCCCTAGTTATCTGTCTTGCAGTCACTGCTATGTATCCCCTTTTCTCATTTCTCTCTGCTTCAAACACAATAGAGGAATGATAGCCGAGTGAGTTGTGTGCCTCCTCCTACACTGCACCCTGAGGCTGTGGCCTCTCTTGCCTCTTCCTCGGCCCAGCCCTGGGTGTGGCAGAGAGTGTTAACTGTCCTATGTCACGGCTTCTCAATGGTGTGCAGGTAAAATAGGCATCTGGAAATTTGGCCACAGGGTGAAGTTAAAAAATGGCTTAACCCCCTGTTATAATTTAAGTAGGCCTCAGTTATTTGGACTGAGTTAGTCAAAAAGGCTTGAGGAGCAGACCTGCCCTCTAAGGGGATTTTCTCTGAGAGAGAAAATCTGCAGTTCTGTCAGCAGAACTAGAACATACCAAGAAGCTGTTCTATGGACAAGGCCACAGGTCTCCCTGACCTGGGCATGTACCGCCACTAGAACAATAAACATCAACCATGTTTTGTAAATATCCACATTCCTGTATGTATGTCAAATGCCTCATCGAATATTAATCGAGTAGGTGTGTATGATGACACCACGAGTGGGTCCACCAATAGTCTGATCTAGGGGATTGCGAAGATGATGTCATATTTAACTCTTTCCTAGTCAGTATTAAAACCTGAGTGAGCTATGGGAGCTCACTCTGCTTCTTACTTTCGCACTAGCTCGCAAGGCTGACTGGGACCTCTTAGTATGTTCATTCCTTTCTGTAATCTGATATAATGTATGCTGTGCATAGGTAGTTTAGTGTAACGTAGGTTAGAAAGAAGTACCTGATTGACTTCAGCAGGAAGTCTAATCAAGAAGCTTGTAACGCAACATGAAGATTGGCGTGGCTAGGATATGATGATCTGTATCTATCTGTATTTCTGTGTCCTGAATAAACTCCGTAAACATTGAAGAAGCCTGGGAAAAGTCTATCTCCTGCTTGCTGTGTTGAGAGTCAAGTTATCTCACAGTCTGTGAGACACAACTAGAAGAAGTTGATGGTGTCGAAGCAAGGTGATTTAGAACAAGATATAACAATGGTGCCGATTAAACCCTGATTAAACACTGTCTAGCAGAACAAGCAGACAGGGGCCGGGGGCTGAAGAAGTTTTCAAGATATTCCACAGCAAAACAAGCGGAGTAGATGCGGACTGGAAAAGCTTATCAAGCTGATAAGTGGTGTGGGTGTGCGGGAGCCGAGCACACGGGCTGCAATTCGAGGAATCAGCGGCGAAACTCTTGGACGTTTAACTTTGACTGCATGTGCACTGCAGGTCACAGCCTAAATTGGATCGCAACGGGACACTCCGGGGCCAGCTTGCAACTTGCTGCGGGAGATATCGATCCACTGAGCCAGTCCAGTGTGGGGACGGAGATAACAGAGATAACACGCTCAGAAAGTTCCGGGGTCCACTCAGTTTCGCGGAGAAGTTGCGGAAAGCTGATGAATTGCGAAGAGTCCGCAGATCAGGCATGCATGATTTACGTTGTTATATGGCGTTATCTGTGTTGTATTTGGTGTTATAACAATGGAGTTGTTAATATGTATATTCTGTGTTAATTGCAGCTTGGAGGCTGCGTGCTTCATTTTTTTTCCTCCTATGTTTTTTGTTTTTTTTTTCTCTCCCTGTCCGGAGACCGGGAAGGATGACAGATGTGGGGGGGGGGTCCCCCGTGGCAGAGGGAAACCAACAGTGTTTCAGTCTGTTAGTAGTGGATGGGGGGGAGAGGGGAGGAAAGAGAGTGGGAGACAGTTGTAAGCTGTTTTTTTTTTTCTTTTCTCTTTTTTTCGGTGAGCTGGGTAGACAGGAAGGCACAGCCCTTGTCTCTGGGTGGCTGTGTAAGTAAGTTTATAGCTACAGCTGAGATAATGGGTGAGTTGTTTTTTGTTTGTCTTTCCTCGGTGCGTTTCCAGTCAGTGCTGCTAAAATGTTTCTAAATGTCTGCATATGTTTAACGTTGTTTAGTCAGTTAATGTGGTTTAGAAATTATGCTGCGCACTTTAGTGGGTCTGAGTTATGGCTGAGATAAGCTGCAGATTTGTGTAGAGAGGGAGGTTTCCATGTAGAATTGCAGCTGGGACAAAGTTTTCTCCGGTTTTGAAGACAGTGTGTGTGGCGGAATGCTGATTTTCTTTTTTTTTTTTGGCACTATGTATCGATGCTATGTGTAACTATGCATAAAATATTTGTTCTGTGTGAGTTTGTTTTTTCTCCTAAGGTTTATAGGATCGAGAGGTTGCTATGGGAGCAGCCATCTTAGCTGGCAGTCCAGGACTCAAAATGGCGGCAGTGGAGAGGGCCCACCCCCAAGAGTCATGGCTCCCACACGTCATGGCAGGGGGGAGGAGGGGCTGGGGATCCACGTCACGTCAGGCTGTGCTCGCGGCTCCGGGCAGAGCAGCTGAAAGGGAGGGGGGTAGAAATACAGAGACATTCTACTGAGTATCTCAGATCTCAAAGTATTTCCCCATAGCCTGGGTCCATGGAAAGGAATGCCAGAATATGTGCACCAAGCTATTACTGTAAGACTAGCATGGTCACGGATAGGAAATGTTTCCCAGCTAGGTGCAGGGAGACAAGGAACAGCGCAGATCGGGAAAGGGTCTGTACTGAGTTGCTTATGGGATTATTCCTGTAAGTGGGGCACTTTAATGGGTGTTGCAGCATGAGTTCCCAATAGAGAAAAGGGGGGACAGTGCAACAAGGGGGTGCCGGAGTTGGAAAAAAAGGGAGTTGACCAATCCAGGTATCCGTCGCCGCTGCTGCAGAGCGGTAACGATTTTTTCCAGGTTTTGTCGGGGACAGGTCCAGAGTTTGACTAAGAGGTCTATGCTGGGCTGGGGCTGTTTTTGTTGTGTATTTTTTTCCGTCCACTGATTGGTCAAATGTGTTTTTTTTCCAGCTCCTATCAAGTGTAGCACAAAGAACAAGAACTGACAGCAGTTCATGGAGCAATTATACAAATGAAAGAATTGCCATTTACAGAGTGACAGTTTCCAGTGTATCAGGACAGGTTTGCCATACGACTACCTACCGAGTGGGCATTCAGGGATCTGCATACAGGCATTTGATGCTGGAATGCTTAGCCCTGCACCCTGCACCCTGTGTAGTTTCAGTGCAAAGTGCTCCTTCCTACAGGGAGGCAGCCATTTTTTTTGTGTAGTATGGGGGTAGTAGCACGGCAAACATTGGTCAGAGGGTACAATACACAGAACTTCTAGCAGAGCTGGTATCGCAATGAGGTTCTAGATAAGTAAATGCGATAATGAGTAAGAGCATTGCAGGCTCACCTGCAAAGCAACAACAGGTGTGGCATCCGTAATTTGTGCATGCGACGGCCGCGCATGGACAGATAGGGGGGGATGTGGAGGGAGCTTGCAATGGGGTGAGAGCTTCCAAAGGTGAAGTCCGCGGGAGCATATTTTACACAGGTAAGTACTTCGGATAGTACTGAGGTAGGGGAGAGAGGTTTAACTCCAATCTACCAAAAAGAGTAAACAGAGTTCATGAGAACCATAAAGCAACGAGATCAATTATGGCATATATTGATCAAGTTAAAGTGTACCGAGTACAAGCCGCAGGGCGAATCCCAAATCATTAATAAGAATTGATTTGTTTGTATTTCGATTTCAGGAGTTTGGCAATATGGATTTGAGACGGCTGCAGTGCTGGCAGCAAAGATGGAGATGTCAGTCGGATAAGCGAAAGGTTCCAGATGCCAATCTGAGGTTGGAGAACAGCGAGATTCCTGAAATTGGAAAGAGACTGAAACACGAGATTCCTGAAATTGGAAAGAGACTAAAACACGAGATTCCTGAAATTGGAAAGAGACTAAAACACGAGATTCCTGAGATTGGAAAACGATTACAAAAACTGACTGAGCAAAGCATAGTGCAAATTGCTAATGTTTTTCTTTCCCAAAGTGGTGCTTTTATAATGAAGAGTACCGTGCTGATGGTGATCCTAGGAAATTCTCATGTATAATAAAGGGTTAATGAGAATGCAAGGCCCAAGCATGTTAATGTTTGGTGACAAAGGTACTAATCCTTTCACACCTCCCTCCGCTTGGCACAGATGGACCATGCAGGGACGGAGGAAAAGAGCACTTGTGCCAGGTGAAAACAAATTTCATGGCACAAGGTGGGTGAAAGGTCTGAAGGGTCAGGTGTGCGGGCAGTGGGAATTGAATGGCAGTGTAAATTTGCTATTGAATGCCACACTCCCAGAATCGATGCACCGATCCAAAGTTTGGTTAAAAGGTACATTGCAGTACAATGGGTACATGCAAAAGGTGGAGTGTGTGATTCAGAGGTAACTTGTCTTGGTTATCCAGAGTGAGATGGTTCCAGATTGGAGAGGAACGAGCAGGAGGCGTCAATTCTCCTGCCGGAGAGACGCGGGGGGCAACATCACACTCTGGAAATACCAACAGAGAGTGCCTCTGAAACAACTATACACACGTAAAGGCTGGGAAGCCGAGGGGTGGTGGTTCTCGAAACAAGAAGTAAAAATCGAGATCGAGCCACATTTTCAGGTGACAAAGAGGGTGGGGAGAGCGGTCCCGGGGGAGAGAAAGCCAACACAGGGAACCCCATCCACACTACACGGGTCACAACAGGGGACGATATTACACAGTCCATATGCAGCCGCTTATCCTCATGCTAGTGGGGTAAGTGAAGAGGTACTCTTAATTGAAAGATTGCAGAGAGTAAAGTCTTCCCAACCTCTGGTACATATTGTGCCTCAGCACATAAGGGGGGAAGAGGTCCAATCAGGACAGTTGGGGACATATTTTGTCAGGGAGATGCTTAAAGATCCTGTCCAACTGAGATTGGACAAGGGGAGGTATATCAATTTTTCTGGAGAAGGATCTTTTGCATGGAAGCTTCAAGATGTTTGGGTGAACCAATGGAAACGGTGCAACATTCCTTTAGGCACCGCCACTTCCTTAGTTCCCACCTCAACACATGTCTTACACCATGACCTGAGAGGTCAACCTTTTTTGGTGCTAGATGGGGAGGTGAAACGAGTAGAGTTGTCCTCATACGGGCAATTCTCACAGAGGTACCTGTGTTTGCCGGGGCAAGTCAAATTTAGTGAAGAAGCCTGCAGGCTCAATAACGCAGAATGCGAGGCTACCATTCAAAAGATCCACCCTGAAGCCAAACCGATAGTTCCGGTGGCTGAAGGAAAGGTTTGTTTTTTTAGCATCATGTCTAAGGACACATTCAAGGTACATTTTCATAATTGTTCCAATAAGGGGGATCTGTCAAGGGGAACATATTGGGTGAGCGGAGATCCCATATGGATCCAGTCATCCAGGTTTGATGACGTTATTTCTCAAATTGTTAAGAGAACTCTTAAGGTCAAAGTTTCACGGGTAGTTCCCGTCCTAAAAGAGAACACGTCATGGGACAAAGGGGAACAGGGGTTGATCCAAGACGACCACACTTTGATACAACGGTTAAACAAACAGTACACTAAGTTAGAGGTAAGATTTCACCATGATTCCGGTGATCTTAACGAGATAGAACACAAAAATAAGCAGGTGAGTTCCAGTCTGACCTGGTGGAAAAGGTTTCCGGTGATGTTCCAGGGACACTCGGACTGGGCCTCTGCAGTTCAAAAGTTCTTCCTACACCCACTGGTCGTCTGGATGGGGATGACAACTTTAGGCATCATTATCCAGGTGAGGTTGCGTGTTAAAATTACGTAAAACAAATTAACCTGGTCAAGAGATTGGTGCCTCATAAACAATCTCATGAACCAATATTTTTAAATTAAGGGATATACAGGGGTATGGGTATAGGTTTAGTAGTACCGGTGATGGAGCTGATTGTATAAAGGCGCTCTTTTAGAAGGCACCTGGCACTGCTTCATTGAGTAACAAACAAACGAGTTTCACTTTTCCGTGGTCATGCAAGTTTGTGAGTGATACGCAAGTGACGCAAATGCTGAGCATGTGGTATAGAGGGATTTAGAAGTAGGGCCTCCCCAGAGAGCCTGGTTACAGGAAGACCAAGAGGTCTTGCTCTCTCTCTTCCAGGGATAACCGCCGCGAGCAGAGAAGTTGTGTGAGCACGAACATCGAAAAGTGAAACATAAAGGAAAGAAACCAGGTACGGTTAGGTTCAGAAGCTGGGATCTGCAGGTCAAGCATTTTTAGGGGGGATTGTTATTATTTAAGTAAGCCTCAGTTATTTGGACTTAGTTAGTCAAAAAGGCTTGAGGAGCAGACCTGCCCTCTAAGGGGATTTTCTCTGAGAGAGAAAATCTGCAGTTCTGTCAGCAGAACTAGAACATACCAAGAAGCTGTTCTATGGACAAGGCCACAGGTCTCCCTGACCTGGGCATGTACCGCCACTAGAACAATAAACATCAACCATGTTTGTAAATATCCACATTCCTGTATGTATGTCAAATGCCTCATCGAATATTAATCGAGTAGGTGTGTATGATGACACCACGAATGGGTCCACCAATAGTCTGATCTAGGGGATGGCGAAGATGATGTCATATTTAACTCTTTCCTAGTCAGTATTAAAACCTGAGTGAGCTATGGGAGCTCACTCTGCTTCTTACTTTCGCACTAGCTGACTGGGACCTCTAAGTATGTTCATTCCTTTCTGTAATCTGATATAATGTATGCTGTACATAGGTAGTTTAGTGTAACATAGGTTAGAAAGAAGTACCTGATTGACTTCAGCAGGAAGTCTAATCAAGAAGCTTGTAACGCAACATGAAGATTGGCGTGGCTAGGATATGATGATCTGTATCTATCTGTATTTCTGTGTCCTGAATAAACTCCGTAAACATTGAAGAAGCCTGAGAAAAGTCCATCTCCTGCTTGCTGTGTTGAGAGTCAAGTTATCTCACAGTCTGTGAGACGCAACTAGAAGAAGTTGATGGTGTCGAAGCAAGGTGATTTAGAACAAGATATAACACCCCCTATAGCAAAATATTACTCATGTAATTACATTATGGCCTATGGCAGTGCCCAAAATTCTGGTGACGTGCAGTGCCCAGATGACCTGTCTCATCTTGCTGACGCGCTGTTCTCCATCTTCCTGGCACTCCCCCCTTTAAAAGTTTGGCTGTGAAGGCAGAAGTGTCAGGAGGATGAAGAGTAGTGTGCAGAACTTTGACGGGAGTTGGCGATGTAGTTAACACTCTGTCGCTGCCAGTGCCGAACCTCAGATTGTTTCGTACTAGCTGACACATCCCTGATCGCTGGTATTAATCTGAACTGTTGTATATTAAGTGCTGTTTTATTTCAAAACCTTATTTCTAAATAAAGATTTCCTTTACAGACATTGGCGCAGGGCCCTTCGCAATGTTTTTATCCTTCCAATAATCCTGGCCTATGATAATATATGGCCGTACATTGAGCTCAATTTACAGCCATCCCAAGCCTTGTACTCTGATTGTTAAGTGTAACTATATATTGTTTTATTTTCTCCCTAATATCTACTTTTTACGACCCATTATTGGCACTTATAATAAAGAATGTAAAATTTATTGATTCCACTATCCACTTCTAAGCAACTCACAGTTACATTAAAGGAAATGCTGTAAAATTACACTTGAGCAAAAAAGATAACAGGAGAAATCATAACATGCTATAAGTTTTAGAAGGTAACATAATAGTCATTCAATGCCAATGTTTTCTTCGATTTGCACCATCTTCTCACACCCTCGGGTTGGCATTTGGTAGTGTAGAGCCTAGGTTCTTAAAGAGAACCTGAACTGAAAATGAAAAGTCCCAATAAAGATAAACACGTTATACTTACCTCCTGTGTAGTCTACTACTCATTCTCTTTCTCCTCTCCTGCGTCCCTTTTGTCCACTGTGATCAATGGAGTTCTCTGTCCTCCATTTTCAAAAAGGCCATTACCCCATAACAGCTTCCTGGTCAGCACACTGTTAAACTGTAATATCGCCCACTTGAGCCATAGGGAAGCATGGACATTACCTTGCACATTCAGTTGTAACTGACAGCTGCTGATATATAACTGACAGGAACTGGTATATTTCAGTTCAGACAAAATCGTGTCAGAACTGGAAGGGATCACTGTAAGAAGAAAATGGTGAGCTTCTGAGAGGAACTGACGGTGAGGTTAGTATGTAATATTCATTTGCAGCTACATCATGTGTTTTAAATAATTTTATACAGTTCAGGTTTGTGTACCCCAGGGAGTACTTCTGATGGTTCCAGGGGGTACTCAGACTTGATATACTTAACCAAAAATAACAAATTTAGAGTTTTAGACAACTATAAATCTTATTTAAACAACACCAAATTAGTGTTTTAGCTAATTAAAAGCAATAGTAAATGCTTGGAAATTGTTTAGAACCAATTGTAATGTACTACGATGAAATATATATTTGTCAAGGGGTACTTGTGATAATGTTTACTATGCTAGGGGGTACTTGGTGAGTACAGGGATTTAAAAGGGGGACATACCAATAAAATGTTGAGAAACACTGGTGTAGAGGGTCCACATACAGATGATACAGTAGAATCCCTTTATAGTAAACCCCAGGGCTCCAGGAAAAGTAGTTTACTATATCCAGAGGTTTACTATACCAAAATTGGTATTACATTCTATATTTACCGGTATACAGATGCATTTGCTGGGACCGGAGGACAGCGTTTACTATTTACAGAGGTTTACTATATCAGAATTGGTCTTACGTTGTATATCTACACAGGCACATTGCTGGGACCTAAGCACTGAGTTAACTAGATCCAGAGGTTTACTATATCAGAGTTTATTATAAAAGATTCTACCATACAAATCTGTAGCTCAAACTCTAATTCTTAAAGGGTGACACCATCCAGCATTAATGACTGGTACACACTGTGCAATTTCCCGTCCGATAGACAGGGTGAATAGATAATTTCCGTCAGGTCCAATCTGATATCCGAACATTTTTCTGAACGATTTTGTATAGATGGGATCGGAAAATCAATATAAAAAAAAAAACATTCGGAAATCAGATTGGACCTGTTGGAAATGCCAGCTGTCAACATTTTTTAAATTTGTGTGTTGCCCATCGATTTAAGTGTTTTCCATTGCCGTGGAAGTCATACGGTTATGCAGGGCTGACTTTGTGGTGATTCGGAAACTTCCGGCGGTATTCGACGCAGTAAGTGTGCTAGACCCCATTGTATGGTCCTGCGATAAAACAGGGTAATGCAATGCAAGTGTAAAAGGGGCCTAAAGTTATATTCAAAAAAAGCTCCTCTTTAATTTATCTTGATACTACATGATAACCAGTACTTTGTTCTGGGAACGGAATACTGACCCTACAGCAATGTCAGCATAGCTCCGAACTGTCCTTCTTTTTCAGGGACCGTTCCACTTTTGGAAAAAAATCCCTGTTCCTCTTTCTTCCTTCCCTATTCATCCCTCTTTCAGGACTGATGTACAGGTCTATGTAAATATATGTATTTATGTCCTAATAAAATGTGTTTCAATGACTTTAAACTTTATTCCCATCAATTAAATTGAAATATTTCTTATTTTCACATGGTAAAGTGAAGAGAAACTAATGATGATAAAGAGGACCAGTGTGGTCTGAATGATAAAACTACATCTTTTGGTTTTGAGTTCTTTGTGATACGCATGACGAGAGTTGTGGTGGGGACGTGGTCAGCGGTATGGTAGGGGTGTGTCAATAACAACTTAACGAGCAATCCACGCCAGTCAGGGTGGACGCGGCGGCAGACACAGGACCGCTCAACGCCAATTGGCGGGAAGTACTGGGGCAGGGTTTTGCAGGAGAATGTGATCACTGCTAGGAGACTTTTGGTGGTTTCACCATCTATTTACATTGTACAGTGCTGCGATCTACTTCAGCGCTGTTTTGGGGACAGCTGTGTAACACGGCTGTCCCCCTAGGAGGCAGTAGAGCGATTGGCTCTCATAGGCTGATGCCTATGACAGTCTATCGCACTGATTGGCTGGCGGGGAGAGGGAGGGGCAGATATAAAAATAGTAATATTTTTTTTTTTTTAAATTACAAATAAAGAAAGAAAAAAATAAACATGCCAGCGGGGATCAGACCGCACCAACAGAAAGCTCTGTTGGTGGGCAGAAAAGGGGTGGAGGGGGGAATCACTTGTGTGTTGAGTTGTACAGCCCTGCAGCGAGGCCTTAAAGTGTGAAAAATAGCCTGGTCACTAAGGGGGTGTAAGCCTACAGTCCCCTTAAGTGGTTAAAGTGTCCCTCTTTCATATCTCAAAAAGTTGGGATTCATGCATCAGTGATCCTCTATTATTATTACAGTATTATTATTTCTATAGCACTGACATCTTCCACAGCGCTGTACAGAGTATATAGTCTTGTCACTAACTGTCCCTCAGAGGGGCTCACACTCTAGTCCCTACCATAGTCATATGTCTATGCATGTATCGTGTAGTGTATGTATCATAGTCTAGGGCCAATTTAGGGGGAAGTTAATTAACTTATCTGTATGAAGAGAATTGTCACATTCAGTGCCTACTGCTCTATGGGAGTTCATACTGTATATACAGTATATAGGAGGAGCTGGTATTTGCTTCGATCCATTAGAAGGTGTAATATTGGCAGCCTAGAGCACAGCATAGACGCACTAGGGCAGAGCTAGTCCTGATAACATGGAAGCAGACATGTAAGAAGCTGCTAAGTGATTCCAGCCTCTACTAGTAACAGAGACATTAGTGTGGAGAGGACTGACCTTTCTAATGATGCATCTTCACAGATAAATGCCAGCGGGGCTGAACAGGTTAACGAGCTCCAGCTCTGCTGATTAGCGGGAAGCCTTGTTCTCTGCTCTGCTGCTTTCACTGAAAAGTGTTCGTTTTTTTGTCGCGCTCTAAACACCAATGATGAGGATTTATTGTCCCCGACAAGCACTCGCACTTGTACATCTAGTAAAATGACTTGTTCTTGTTTTCAAAAATTGAATTTTTATAGGCTAAAGAACAAACACACACTCCATCTCCGCGCTGCCCTCGCTGCAACACTTCCCTGCGCTTCGCCTCCACGCGGTTTATTATTTTTTGTCCCCCTCTCGCACTCGTGTTGGAAGGAATTACATTAATAGATTATCATCACCTTCAGCGTCATTAAACTGAAGATTACCGGGCTCTTTCTACCCTGTTAGCCTAATTGAAATCAGAGGTTGCCAGACTCTGTCTATTAATGTTTTCCTTACAATGTGCAGTATAAAATACGATAGGCCACCGATAATGACTTTATAGAAGAGCTCTGCGGGTTGCGATGAGATATGAGATTGGTGGTCTAATCTGTTCACTTTAACTAAACATAGAGGATTGTCAGCAGGGCGGTATCGGGAGCGGATCAACCTGTGGCTCTGCTCTGCCGCTTAACTAAAGTACAAGCTAGAAGCCAAAGGGGACAAAACGCACAAAATCATCTATCTATGATCTTTAGGGCCCATTCACACTTACAAATGCAAAACGCCGGCGATTTTTGCCAGCGTTTTGCAGGAGTGATTTATCAGTGGAAATATCACTGAACACTGCGGCGATTTTTCTGCGATTGTGTTTAGCGCTTCTATAGCACTGAATTGCGATCGCCAGGAAAGTGCATGAAAATGGTGCAGGCGACATGTTTTGCGATTTTGGGCGATTTGCTGCGATTAGCGCAAAGCTCCCAAGTAAGAACGGGCCCATATGGCTTAGTTACACTAGCACTTTCAAAAGCAGTAGCGTTTGAGTGTTTTGCCGAAATCGCCGGCAAAACGCTCAAGTGTAAATGGGCCCTTATACCGCTCCTTACTTCAGTCTGGATGCTTCTTCTGGTGCATCACACGTTCCCTTTGTGTGCAATTCCTGAGAAAGCAAGAATGCCATTTTCACTGAGAAGTCAAACTGTCATTTCAGAGTTACAGATTGCCCAGCAAGCTCATGGTGAACTACAACTCCTAGGAGTGTGTAAGGGGCTGAAAGAGAACTAAAAGCCTTGTAACTAAAGGCCCGTACAAATTATGGAAACTTTATGGTGATTTTTCCAACGTCCACCAATTGTTTTGAGCGACAACCAATTGTTTCCAGGATCTCATGAGGCATAGGCGCACAATTCCAGGTTGCTTGGAGACACATGGCGATAAGGACCGCCATGACCCCCACAACATGCCGCAATCGTTTGACCTCCTATTCGCGCCCGTCGTGTGACGCCTTGTGTTCCTGTGAGGTGGAAGATGGATTGGGGAACACCATTCTTCGTGAGGCATCGCTGTGAGGTTCCCCCGATCCTTCATATTCAACTTAAAGAGAACCCGAGACAGTGTGAGGGGGGGCAGATGGTCCTCACTGTCTTCTTCTCCGCTCCGGGCTCCAGACCGTTCCTGCAGCTACTGAACTTCCTGTCCAGGGGAAGTTTAAACAGTAGAGGGCGCTCTACTGTTTAAACTTCCTGCCGGGACAGGAAGTTCTGTGTAGCTGCAGCCGGTCCGGAACCCAGTGGGGACCAGGGGACTTGCGCCGGCCGGAACAGGTAATGTATACCCGCTGTATTGCGTCGGTCGTCGGGCATTCGAACGCTGCTATCGACGCACTCCCAACCCGCCGGCGATCGAGAAAAATCTTCTGCACGGACGGATCGACGGGAACGATCGATTTCGGACGGAAATCGATCGTTCTGTCAGCGGTGTGTCCGGCGATTTCACAGCCGATTCGATCACTGTGATCGAATCGGCCGTATATCGGCAGGAAAATCGTTAGGTGTATGGGCCCCTTAAGAGATCCGGGGCACGTTTGGGCTCTCCAGCCGGAAAATGGGTGTGGCCATGCACCAGACCGTGGGTGTGGTCATGGGTGGTGCTAAATTTACATGAACTTAAGAGCGGTCTAAGTAAGTCTGCCCAGCAAAATGTTGGATGAAGTCCCCACCCCATTAATACAAAACAAAATGCTGCATATCACATAATTAGGCAGAGTTACCTGGCCAGGGGCGTAGCAATAGGGGGTGCAGCGGTAGCGACCGCATCGGGGCCCTTGGGCCAGAGGGGCCCCGAAGGGCCCTCCCTCAACTACAGTATTAGCTCTCTATTGATCCTGTGCTCATACTAATCACTTCTATAGATACTTTGAATAGTGGTAATCATTAACAAGCTGTAACCATCCCATTCTTGCACCTCTGACACTGTAGTTACCATTGGCAGGTTTTGGTGCGCCGTATCAATTGTTATGTATAGAGTGCTTGAGGGGCCCCATTGTAAGACTTGCATCGGGGCCCACAGCTCCTTAGCTACGCCACTGTACCTGGCTTCTGTGCTGGCTGCTCTGACATTCTGCTGGGTGGGCTGGCCTGCCACCAGGTTATCTGGACGTTCCCCCATAGCATTCCCTGACCTTCTATTGGACCCACTCCCGTGCTTCCACGGGCCTCCCATTCAGGAACCACAATTCACAGCATGCCCCCATAGAAGAACCACAACTCCCTGCATCCCCCATAAAGGCATCACAGCACCCATCATGGCACCACAACACCCAGCATACGCACATAGAGGCACCACAGCACCCAGCATAACCCTGATTGATGCACCACAGCTCCCAGCATGCCCACCATTGAGGCACCACAGCTGCCTGTGGTGGCACTGCGGAATAGATTCGGGGCACGTGCCACTGATCTTTGGGGCTAGCAACGCCCCTGGTATTGAATGTAATTCATGCAGCCACAGATGATCATCTTTAAGGCATACAAACAGTAATGTGAGCTACTTTATTAGAAAGGTAAGACCCTCCTCCCGCAACACACTTTTCCCCCACATATCTTAAAGAGATACTAGAACACAGGATTGAACTTCATTCCAATCAGTAGCTGATACCCCCTTTCCCAAGAAAATCTTTACCTTTTCTCGAATAGATCATCCAGAGGCGTAGCTAGAGCTTTCAGAGACCGGGGACAAAGTATATTAATGCGTACTCTAAGGGGAGAAATATGCGTGCCCCACCAAAAAAGGGGCATGACCATGTAACATAATGTGGTTGTGGTCATGGGTGGAACCAAATATACATGACGTTAGCAGTGGTGTAAAAGGTCTGCCAGGGAAGTTTAAGCTCTGCCATACTGTTTCCACCCAAAATACATGCAATCTGACAGCATTTCACCAAAAATAGGCAGAGTTTCCTCCAGAAAACAGATAATATGGCAATGGGTCCCCCAAAATAGACATAATCTGGCAGCAGTGGTTACCCCAGCATACATATAATCTGGCAGCTGTTACCCAAAATAGGTACCCCGTGTATAGGTTACCAGGTCTATAGGTGTCCCCAGTTGCAGTAAACCAGGCCTATAGGTATCCCCAGAATAGGTAACCAGGTGTATATGTTCCCCCAGTATATGTAGCCAGGTGTATATGTCCCCTGTATATGTAGCCAGTGGTATATGTGCCCAGTATATGTAGCCAGGGGTATATGTCCCCAGTATATGTAGCCAGAGGTATATGTGCCCAGTATATGTAGCCAGGGGTATTGTAATCCCAAAAATAGGTAGCCAGGGGTATCTTAATCACCAGAATAGGTAGCCAGATCTCCCCCCCAGCGGGAGCCCAGAGAAGAGGGAGAGCAGTGGGGAAGAGCGGAGCCCCCCCCCCATCCCTTTACCTCACCTTGGGTTTCCCCTCGTTCTCGGTCCCCCCTCCAAATATGAGCGGCGGGCAACAGAACACTTACTCTATTCCCGGAGGAGTATACCAATCTGTGCTCTGCTACTCTGATCTAGACTAGACCAGAGTAGTGGAGCACAGAACTTTCTATGCGCCGTGTACAGGGTAAGTTTTCTTTCACCCGCCCCTCATATCTGGAGAGGGGAGAGATAGAGAGGGGGAGACCCAAGGTTAGGGAAGTGGGGATGTCTGCCCTTCCCCACCGCTGTGCCCACTGCTCTCCCTCTTCTCTGCACTTCCGCTATAATTAAATAAATATATATATTAAAAAAAACCTCAGGTCACAGCTGGGCGCCCCTAGGGACCCAGCGCCCGGGGGCACATGACCTACCCAGCCCACCCCTAATAAATAAAAATAAAAGAAAATTAGACATTTATAAAAAATAAATAAATAAACATCCCAGCAGTGATCAGAACCCATCAACAGAAAGCTCTGTTGGTGGGCAGAAAAGGGAGGGATTTGTGTGCTGTGTGGTATTGCTCTGCAGCAAGTTGTTAAAGCAGCAGAGCCCTAAATTGTAAAAAATAGCCTGGTCACTAGGGGGTGTAAGCCTATGGTCCTGAAGTGGTTAAACAATTTTCAAGTAGCAATTAGTATTCCTACTGATAGCGTTTACTGGAACAGGCATGCTGAAAACAAATGCTGTCCACATACAGTGGACCTTAATCTATCACTGTAATGACACAAAGCGACAGACACTGTAAGGAAGGAGATGAAGGTCAGTAGGCCAGTGATACAGGCACCTGCCAATAGTGTGTGAAGGCTTCTCAGGCCACAGATGCTTAGATTAAGGTGTAGGCTGCTTATTTAACAGATCACAATGGAATTGTAACAATGCACTTGTAAAGCTCAGAGAGCGTAGTTTCCTGAATCCAAAAACTTTGATGAAATGCATATATCTCATGCTGACCTCTGAGAATGCATCTTGATGGTCTTGGATTTGCATCCCTGATTTTCAGAAGATGGACAAACGTATTCGAAAGAGTATTTTTTTTTTTTTATAGCAGATGTGAATTGATTGGATCAATATTAACTGTCCTGCCATAAATCTATCAGGCATCGGTATGAGATTTTATGTGAATATTACTTTGCTCATAAAATTAATGTGCAGAATAACTGTACTTTGCCTCCTTATAATCTCTTCAGAGGTTGAGTGTTAGAATTATTGAACTTTTTTTGTACCTTTAAAGCAGAGCTCCAGGTTCATAGGTTATAAAATGATGCAATATATAAAAAGCATGTTTAAACACAATATAAATGTAAAATAAAATGAAAAAAACCTTCACTGCTTCAAAAACACAATAAACCAAAAAAAAAATCACAATAAAAGATAAGAATGATGATATAATAGATGATCACTCAATTCCCAGGGATAACTTTGATAATATGATATTAATGTTTGTGTAATAGCTGCAGAGTATATCCATTATTAGGGATGGCAATGGTTAGGACGCAGGCATGGTCGAACATTCGGATTCGGGTGAATCCTGATAGTTGCTATCCGGATTCATCCAGTAATGCTGTGCGGGCTGGGAGGGGGGGGGGGGGGTCAAGCTTACCCTTCTGACGTCTTCTTTGTCCGTCCCTCGTCACCTCCCACGATGCATTCCACTCGGCGCTCACTTGACTACAAAAACTCTCTCCTTCCGGGTTGAAGGATGAAGTGTTTGTAGTCACGTGAGCGCCGAGTGGAATGCATCGTGGGAGGCGACGAGGGACGGACAAAGAAGACGTCAGAAGGGTAAGCTTGACCCCCCCCCCCCTCCCAGCCCGTACAGCATTAATGGGTGAATCCGGATAGCAACTATTCGGATTCACCCGAATCCGAATGATCGACCATGCCTGGTTAGGAGGACTGATGGAGAAGCATGTGATATGTTTTATCAACTGATAGATTTGTAAGGTTCTAAATTGCTGGTCATGATCATGTGTTAAACAGGAAGTCATCACAGCAAACCAGAACCTTACAAATCTATCAGCTGATCAAACGCTTCTCCATGAGTTATCCTAAGCATTGTCATCCCTATTCATTATATTTCAGTGCGCAGCCAATTTCTTTCTTCACTGGTATAAAAAAAAAAAACTCCCATAATGCAGTGCATCTGAGGCTAGGTGCACACTTAGCAGAAAATGCTAGCGCTGCGGAGAACACAGCGTTTTTGCTGCTAATGGAAGTCTATGGGCCGCAGGAAAAAACGCATATAAAAAATAAATGTGTTTTAAACCTGCGTTTTTAAAAATGCAGGTTTTGTTGCATAATATTCATAAACACATCAAAAATGAACAATAAGAAAGTCAATGGGAACACAATGGTATGCGTTTTTAACCAAAAATATTTTTTTTATACTGTATTTCCACTTCCTGTTCTCATCCTAGTGATTTGCATAGAAGGAAAGATAAAAACGCATGAAAAGAGCGTACAAAACTCATAGGCGGTTTGTATATGCGAACCGCAAATGCATTACGCAGGCAAAACACATGAAAAACAAATCGCAAACGCACCAAAAATGCAGTAAAAACACACAAATAACACACACAACATTAACATAAACCGCAGCCTTTCACTTTATGTGATGTGTGCACTCAGCCTGAAGGAGAGCTCCTTTCCAGAAGAACTGGTGGTGGGGTAAGATCATTACACTTCCCTCAACCTCTCCTCCATATACAGGGCAGGATGAGACTTTACTTGAGGCACACAAGAGTCCTATAATATATAGCAGTCTGCAGGCTAAGAAAAACACAGAGACATTTAAGTTGCATACACACCTTCAAATTCTACTGCTTGCTTGGACTCCGTACCTCAGGTGACAGTTCAGGGCCTTATGCTATACTGCTGCTATGCAGGTGAGTGGAGGGCCGAAGGCGCTGCACATGATGAAACGCCATAGACAGGTAGGGTAAGTAGTAGGGCAATGCCCTCAACTTGCATTTAGCCGAGTCAATCCGTCAGGCTTGACTTTTAGCAAACAACCATATTTGAAACCTTTGCACAATCTCATACAAATACTAACTGCTGACCAGCCATTCAGGAACCACTACTATCCCACCAGCTAATTTAAAAGCAGAACATTGTGTTTGCAAGAAAAATGAACTACTTTCCGTAGTTACATACAGCATGCAGAGGCTCGCCTAAATTAGTAGGTGTCCTAACTCTAGCCCTGTAACATGTATAATGCAGCATGCAAGCATACAGTGTACCTACCTATCAAAAGATTACGAGCACATATCTGCATGTTCTCAGATAGTGCAATCTGAACTAACCTCACAAGAGAGCTACCATATACTTCCACTCGCACTATACGCAATACATATTTTTGATAAGATCATTCAGATTGAGAAAAAAAAAGTGTAATGTTGTGATTCAACAGCATTAAAGAATCAAAACAGTTGCTATTGCATTTTGTGAAAAAAATCCAACGCACCGATCAACAAGCTCTTTAACCCCTTGGGGACCAAGGACGTTAGTTACGTCCTGTGCTGCTGAAGGGACATAACTGTAACATCCCTTGGTCCTGCTGCACGCAGCCGAATGGGGAGATTCAGCTGTCATATGACAGCTGACATCTCCCCTCACTGATCAGGAGCCATGGCGATTGGCTCCTGATCATGCAATCACTACGATCGTGGTTTCATAAACTGAGAAGTCGGGAGTTGGATGATTTTTGTACCAAACGCAAACCCACAGCCCTAGTAAGTATTATACTATGGAGTCGGAATCGAAGAGCTGGAGTTTGAGCCATTTTGGGTACCTGGGGTCGAAGGTTTCATAAACTGAGGAGTCTGAGTCGGATGATTTTTGTACTGACTTCACAGGCCTAATCCAGCCTCGCACTGCCTCTAGTTGATGATGACATCATCAAGCAGGGACCCGGAACTTAGCAGCAGTGCGAGGCTGGATGCCTGGAGGAGGGGGAGCGACGATCGCCGGAGGAACATCAGGAGAGGTGAGTAATTGCTGGCTATCTATACTGAGGACATGTAAGCCTTGCTCTCTATACTGGGGAAACCTATGCCTGGTTATCTATACTGGGGAAACCTATGCCTGGCTATCTATCATTAGAAACCCAAAGTGTTTAAGGAAACGATCGCTAATGCAATTATTCAGCATTGATTGGGTTCACCAACTTTCTGTTTTCATATAATACAATCTGAATCACATGATCAACAATAAGATCATTAACTATTAAGGCATTTCTATGTCTCAGATAGAGATGGTCAATAAGACACTAATAATCATAGCTTGCATACAAATTTTATGCAAATGGTATGCAGCTTCAAATGCAGCCAATCAAAATCAACAGGAAGTTGCATGTGATTGGCCCAATCCCAAGCTGCATAACATTTGCTTTAAATTTGCAAACATCCTTATTTGCATCATATTGATCATCTGTCGTCTGACAGTTATTAGCACATACTGTAGGTTTGAAAATTCTTCTTATGTTTTGTGCACCTGACACATCGTAAAATATTACAGGATCATTTCATTCTGGATTTTTTTGTACGCCTGACTCAACAAGTATCACCACAAATAACTGCTATCCATTTCACACGATTTTTTTTTAGCAATGTAACACATATTCATTTAACATCTTTCAACATCTATTGAAGAAAAATAACATCTGTTGGGGACAATTTGCTCGAAGAAGTGTCACCATGCGCTCTTCAACATCAAGCTGTCATTAAGATCTATTGCTGCACACAATGATCCAATTTACCCCGCAACAATACCCTCTATTACCTTTGTCCTTCCAAAACGCACCAGAGCCCAGCTCGAGCTTGGCAGCTCGGTTTCAGTAGCCGTTCAGTAACCCGTCACCTCGCAGGGCATGATTAACATACTGATCGATTTGTTATCCTGTCTCTGTTTCAGCCAGTGGCCAAGAGCGATGAGCGGATGTAGAGGAGGATTTGATGAGATGAGCCACACATGATTAATTGTTTATTGAGCAACATAAATAAGGAAGCAAGAGTCGCACCTGTGTGGACTGCCCAATTTCCCAAACTCCGGACCGCACAACCTGTCTCCCGAGGCCTGTTGTCTCATTGCTTTATAATGCAAGTCCAGGCACAGCGTACATATATTTTATTGCGTTGAATAAGACCATATTTTAAATGAGTTAAACTGAAAAGATTTTAATTTTTCAAAAAACACTACTTTAAAAAAGAAAGCCACCTGCTGCACTGATACTTTGGTTCCTTGGAAACCGGGGGTGCTTATACCCGAGCGCTGTAATAACAGCGCAGGAGATTTGGGCGCATCCGGCACCACCATAGACCATAATAGGAATTACGGCTATAGCGGCGCACAGTAAATAACTTCGGCAGCGTCAGAAGACGGAGCTGAAGTTACTTTTAAAACACTGTAATTCGGCTGCCAGCAATCACTGGATGCAGAATTACATCATTTCCCACCATCCACATGGACCTGGAGGGGGAATAGCATTTAACACGGCCGGGACTTGTGCAGCAGCAGGATAAGCTATATACCGGCTGTATCCTGCGCCTAAGTCCCCCGGTGGTGATTTCATATGAATGCGCTTACACCCACCCCTAGCATTCAGGCTGACACCAGGGCCCATATGCAAGTCATTTTTTCACCTGAGTTTTCTCCTAGGAGATATTTTCACAACTTGTAAATCGAAGGCCCTTTACACCACCAGCAAGCAAACAAATACTCAAAAGCATTTTGACAGTTGTTTTTCACCTACTTTGTGGTACTTTCCATTGCAAAGGGCTAAAAGGTTAGTTTAAATAGAAGATGAAAAAAATATCTCCTAGGAGAAAACTCAGAAAAGGTCAATTGCATATGGTCCATTTTTCTCCTAGGAGATCATTTTTCAACTTGTTTTTAAAATAACTTAGCAATTTGCATTTGAAAAAGTACAAAAAAGTAGGTGAAAAAATACTATCAACATAATTTTAAATATTTTCTTTCATGCTGGAAGCTTAAAAGGCATTTTATTGACCAGGTGTGAAAATATCACCTGGGAGAAAACATAGTAGAAAAAGTGAATTGCATATGGCCCAGGTCTTCCTACAAAAGGCTTAGTATTATTACTAGTGACCTTAGCCCAGGTCTGTCACCACTCCGCTGCGCGCACACACCCGCCCCTTCTGGCCCCGCCCTCCCTCAGCCCTCCTCAGTGTCTCTGTCCCTCCCTGCACATACGCAGTAGCGCAAAACATGAGGGGGACACACAGAGGAAGTGCAGGGACGCAGAGACACTTCAACATTATTATATAGGATTTTTGTTATTATTATTATTTAGTATTTACATAGCACCGACAATGTCTTGTTACTTAAAGGGGAACTTCAGCCTAAACAAGCATACTGTCATCAAGTTACATTAGTTATGTTAATTAGAATAGATAGGTAATATAATCTCTTACCCACCCTGTTTTAAAAGAACAGGCAAATGTTTGTGATTAAAGGGGGCTGCCATCTTTGTCATGGGGGCAGCCATCTTTTTGGTTGAAAGGAGGTGACAAGGAGCAGGAGACACAGTTCCAACTATCCTGTGTCCTGATTACCCCTCCCAGCTGCACACGCTAGGCTGCAAATGTATAATTCAAAATGTAAAAAAAAAAAAATTGCACCAAAACAGCAGAACGAGAACAACAAAGCCAGAAATCCCATCATGCTTTGCACAGCATCAGGGGAAAAAAGCCTGGGCAGTTTTCTTCTGTGCAGCTAAAAATGAGGCTTGTATAAGAGAAACAAAGCTCTGATGCTGTGAAACTGTTAAAGAAACACAAAGTCTTTTCAGTGCTGCTGAGTCGATTTTTAGTCCGGAGGTTCCCTTTAACTGTCCCTCAGAGGGACTCACAATCGAATCCCTACCATAGTCATATGTCTATGCATGTATCGTGTAGTGTATGTATTGTAGTCTAAGGCCAATTTTAGGGGGAAGCCAATTAACTTATCTGTATGTTTTTGGAATGTGGGAAGAAACCAGAGTGCCCAGAGGAAATCCACGCAGACACGGGGAGAGCATACAAACTTCATGCAGATAGTGCCCTGGCTAGGGTTCAAACCGGGGACCCAGCACTGCAAGGTGAGAGTATTAACCAATACATATAACTATAGGTTGTTGGGAACATACAGCTAGCTTTGATCGACCAAGTTTACCATCATTTACCTCATGTACTATGAATACTATGAACAGATTGTGTAGGTAAACGTCTCAAACTCCTTTTACTATATGGAAGTGGTACTATTGGCCAGTCAAAATTGGATGGGTGTATGCACCCTGGAGGCCACTAGAGCGATACAAGTAAATGGAGGGGAGCCCACAACCATGATTGTGATTTGGTGAAATCGCAATTGCGAGTCCTGCAGTATTTTTGGAGCAATTGCGCTCTAAAATAAGGGATGTGAGTGCTGCAAATTAAAAGCGATTTTGAGGGTGATTTTACAGTTTAAATAAAGTTAAAACTACTTGCTGGGTCTCCCGATGTCTGGCTTCCAGCACGTAGCCCCGCCCCCTAGCACAAGAGGTCATCTGTGCTTTTAAAATTAGAAAAAGAGAAGGGTTAATGATCTCTTATGCTAGGAGAAGGGGTCCTGATCCCCTGCTGGCCAACATCAATCACAGGTGTGTACGCAGCTCAATGGCTTGCCGACCACCTAACGCACATTGGCGGTGGTATAGAGGCTCTCTTGTTCCTCAGCGCCGCCATATGGCATCATCTCGCGAGGAGCGAGATTTGATGTGATCATGCACAAGCGTGAGCTCCTGTCACTGTACTGTAAACAGCAGGGCACATCGATCAGCCTGCCAGCTGCTGATCAGCACTGGCAGGCTGTATTTTTTACTTGTACACAAAGATAAACATTTATAAAGCTCTGACATCCTGCGCAGTGCTGTACAGAGTATATTTTCTTGTCACTAACTGTCCCTCAGTGGGGCTCACAATCTAATCCCTGCCATAGTCATATGTCTATGTATGTATATTGTAGTGTATGTAACAGGGCAGTGATGGCTGACCTTGGCACTCCAGCTGTGACAACTACAAATCCCATCATGCCTCTGCCTCCCCAAGCTATGCTTAGAGCTGTCAGAGTATTGCAATGCCTCATGGGACTTGTAGTTTCACCATAGCTGGAGTGCCAAGGTTAGCCCTCACTGGTCTAGGGCATATTTGGGGGGGGGGGATAACAAGAATGTCAGTTTTTTTTAATTAATAAATACAAAATTATAGCAGCAGCAATCAAATAGCATCCAAATGCATTTTACCTCCTTTTCTTCTCATAAATAGAGCTTTCTTTTGGTGCTAAGTTGTATGACCGAGCAATAAACCCTAAAGAGGAACTCCAGTAAAAATAATGTAATAAAAAAAAAAAAGCTTAATTTTTACAATAATAATGTATAAATGATTTAGCCAGTGACCGCACTGCTGTATTGAAAAGGTGAATAGGGGGTCATATTGAGCACATACAGTGGTTTGCAAAAGTATTCGCCCCCTTGAAGTTTTCCACATTTTGTCACATTACTGACACAAACATGATCAATTTTATTGGAATTCCACATGAAAGACCAATACAAAGTGGTGTACACGTGAGAAGTGAAACGAAAATCATACATGATTCCAAACATTTAAAAAAAAAATAACTGCAAAGTGGGGTTTGCGTAATTATTCAGCCCCCTGAGTTAATACTTTGTAGAACCACCTGAAATCCTAGCCCATTCTTCTTTGCAAAACAGCTCCAGCTCAGTCAGATTAGATGGACAGCGTTTGTGAACAGCAGTTTTCAGATCTTGCCACCGATTCTCGATTGGATTTAGATCTGGACTTTGACTGGGCCACCACTTGGATATGTTTTTTTTTAAACCATTCCAATGTTGCCCTGGCTTTATGTTTAGGGTCGTTGTCCTGCTGGAAGGTGAACCTCCACCCCAGTCTCCAGTCTTCTGCAGACTCCAAGAGGGTTTCTTCCAAGATTTCCCTGTATTTGGCTCCATCCATCTTCCCATCAACTCTAACCAGCTTCCCTGTCCCTGCTGGAGAGAAACACCCCCAGAGCATGATGCTGCCACCACCATATTTGACAGTGGGGATGGTGTGTTCAGAGTGATGTGCAGTGTTAGTTTTCTGCCACATATAGCGTTTTGCATTTTAGCCAAAAAGTTCAATTTTGGTCTCATCTGACCACCTTCTTCCACATGTTTGCTGTGTTCCCCACATGGTTTGTGGCAAACTGCAAACGGGACTTCTTATGCTTTTCTGTTAACAATGGCTTTCTTCTTGCCACTCTTCCATAAAGGCCAACTTTGTGCAGTGCACGACTAATAGTTGTCCTATGGACAGATTCCCCCACCTGAGCTGTAGATCTCTGCAGCTCCTCCAGAGTCACCATGGGCCTCTTGACTGCATTTCTGATCAGCGCTCTCCTTGTTCGGCCTGTGAGTTTAGGTGGACAGCCTTGTCTTGGTAGGTTTACAGTTGTGCCATACTCCTTCCATTTCTGAATGATCGCTTGAACAGTGCTCCGTGGGATGTTCAAGGCTTTGGAAATCTTTTTGTAGCCTAAGACTGCTTTAAATTTCTCAATAACTTTATCCCTGACCTGTCTGGTGTGTTCTTTGGACTTCATGGTGTTGTTGATCCCAATATTCTCTTAGACAACTTCTGAGGCCGTCACAGAGCAGCTGTATTCGTACTGACATTAGATTACACACAGGTGCACTCTATTTAGTCATTAGCACTCATCAGGTAATGTCTATGGGCACCTGACTGCACTCAGACCAAAGGGGGCCGAATAATTATGCACACACCACTTTGCAGTTATTTGTTTGTAAAAAAAATGTGGACTCATGTATGATTTTCATTCCACTTCTCACGTGTACACCACTTTGTATTGGTCTTTCATGTGGAATTCCAATAAAATTGATTCATGTTTGTGGCAGTAATATGACAAAATGTGGAAAACTTCAAGGGGGCCGAATACTTTCGCAACCCACTGTATATACATATATATATATAATATATATATATATATATATATATTTATTACAAGCCAAGTTTTACTAGGGGGGGGGGGGGGGGAGGAAAGATTTGTAGCTACATCCCTGGCAATTTGTTTGTTAAAAAATGTTAAAGATTTTTTGTGTGACTTTGGGCTCTTAATATTTATCCAATAACAGTGACTTACATGTAGAAAGGATGCGGCCGCCCATTAGTAATTACAATGTATAGCTTATTTCTTTCATTCTCTAATGCATATCAAGCGACATAAGCCCCATCCCGGGATTCAGAGAAGATCCGGGGCTCTTTCATTTGACTGGAACTGAACTTATTGAGTAGATGTCATAGGGATGAGCCTCTAGAGTTAGAAGCTCCAAGGTCATGGAAATCTCTGGGACAGAATCAATAAACTTGTGTACAAGAAGTCACTGACAACAACTTTGTCACCATTATTAAAAGGCTGTGAGACAATCTGCATTAGTGTGTTGCTCTGTGCGCTGTTTCTTTTTCCCCGGCACAAAAGTAGACCGCTAAAATATTTTCTTCACAATATTAACAGAATAATCCATATTCATCTATCTGTAGCATTGCAAAAAAGCCGGCCACCATAGTCGCTGAACTCCGGTTAAACAGCTAAATACACAACCGTAATAGAATCCAGGTAAAGTGTCAGATTTGCCAAAAGAAATGTATTTTTGTCCAGCCAGTCCTGTGGTTCTAACAACCAAACCACACAGCACAGTCAGCAAGAAGACATCCACACAGTTTAGAAAGCATAAGATGACTGGCCAGGAATCACAGGAATGCACTGGTACTCCAAGGTTGCTTAAAGGAGTTATCAGGCAATATGTAGAAAATAAGTGCTGCTTACCCGGGGCTTCATCCAGCCCCAATCTCCCAGTATGTCCCTTTCTGCCGTCAGCCGTTTGCCGCAGCTCCCTCTGCGCAGGCGCACCTGGAGGTCGGCCTGACATCGTCGCTGAGGACCGGGAGGGAGCTGCGGCGAACGGCTGCGGGCAGAGCTGCGGTGACGGACATGCTGGGAGATTGGGGCTGGAGGAAGCCCCGGGTAAGTAGCACTTTTTTTCTGTATATTGCCTGATAACTCCTTTAACCACCTGAGCGGTATGGACAAACTCAGTTCGTCCATACCACCGCAGGGGATCACATGGCCCCGGGTGTTTTTTTTTTTAATACAAATTGTTTTAGATCATGTAGCTAGCACTTGGCTAGCTACATGTTGCCCCCGATCGCCGACGGGACCCTCTGATCCCCCTCATCGCCACCCTTATACATACCTCCCCTCGGAACCTGCCATGGCGCAGCCTCTCCAATAGCCTCTAGGCGTCGCTATGGGAAGGATCGGGACTGCGCATGACGTCGATGACGTCATGTCCGATCATCGCCATAGCGACGACAGAAGGTGTTCAGGGAAATTGCGGTTCTCGCGGCTAGGTATATATAGCCGGTGGCGATCGGGGGGATCAGAGTGGTGCCGGGGGACTTGGGGTACATGTGTAGCTAGCCTAGTGCTAGCTACACTATATAAAACAAGTTTATACCAAAAATTTCCCTCCCGCAGACACATTGCCGCAAAAATTGAATGGCAGGGAGGTTGAAGGACCCCTGTCACGAAAATCTTAACATTTAAAATTCATGTAAACACAAACAAATAAGAACATTTTTTCCAGAGTAAAATGAGCCATAAATTCCTTTTCTCTTATGTTGCTGTCACTTACAGTAGGTAGTAGAAATCTGACAGAAATGATAGGTTTTGGACTAGTCCATCTCTTCATAGGGGATTCTCAGGGATTTATTTATTTTCAAAAGCACTTAGTGAATGGCAGTTGCTCCATCCAACTGCCAAAAAAAGTATGCAGCAAGCAGAGAGGCTGTCGAGCATCTTTATATAAACCTTTTTCAGGGTGTGTCTTTATAAAGAATAAAGGCCATGCTGAGAATCCCCCATGAAGAGATGGACTAACCAAAAACCTGTCGGTAATGTCGGATTTCTACTTAGGGATGCTCAAATTCGGCTTCGGGAGATATCCGGATTTTTGCTATCCGGATATCTCCCAGTAATGCTGTGCGGGCTGGGCGGGGGGGTCAAGCTTACCTCTCTGACGTCTTCTTCGGTAGTCCCTCGGCGCCTCCCACGATGCGCTCCATGCGCGTCACGTGATTACAAACACTTCCTCCTTCAACCCGGAAGGAGGAAGTGTTTGTAATCAGGTGACCGCCGCTTGGAGCGCATCGTGGGAGGCGCCGAGGGACGACCGAAGAAGACGTCAGAGAGGTAAGCTTGACCCCCCCGCCCAGCATTACTGGGAGATATCCGGATAGCAAAAATCCGGATATCTCCCGAAGCCGAATTTGAGCATCCCTGTTTCTACTAACTACTGTAAATAACAGCAACAAAGCAGAAAAGTAGTGTATGGCTCATTTTACTCTGGAAGAAATGCACTTCTTATTTGTTTGTGTTTTAAATTTTAAGATTTTTGCGACAGTTCCTCTTTAAAAATGTGGCATTCTGGCTCTTTAAGTAGCAGCAACAGCGAAACAGCCAACAGCTTTACACCAACCCCTTTCCAAACACACTTGAATTAAGACACAATTAACATTGGGCACGGCTATACTCTGTCGTGTGCCCCTGCCAATTATAGCGGAGTATCGGAAGACAATGGTGGGGGGTCTTTAGGGTTCGGTATGGGGAGGATAAGGTTAGCTGTGGGGTAGATTAAGGTAGTTACCCACCAAGGGAGTTTAAAGAGGAGCTGTTAGGTATAAGGTCTCAGAGAAAAAAAACACATATATCAGTAGCTAAAGATTGGCTGTACTTACATTACATATGCATTTCACTGTCCACGTTTGGATTTCACAGAATTTTTATATAGTATTTGCAGAGAATGATGCTCCTGACAGCTCATGGCAGGTTCCATGTTTGTCTGTCTCCTATGAAGCCAAATGTGTCGCCATGTCCTCCCTGCTTCCTGATGATTCCACTCACACAAAAGATCCGTAATGATAAACACTACTGTGCAGTGAATATTGATTAGCCATGTGGCTAGGAACAATAGCGGACTCCTGCAGTGTACTCTGCCTGGAGATTTTTCACTGCTACGCTGTTGTAACATTGTAACATGAGCCTGTACTTTCTCCCTAGCAGCCGAGGGGAGGACCCAAGCAGCCCCAGAATGCTTTGCAGTATGGTATGCGGCTTTTCGTCATTTTGAGAGCTTGGGTCTAACAGCTTTGCTGATAAGCACACATTAAAAGTAAGAGAGATTTTTAACTTCAGTATTGCCTTTTTGGCTTCCTTCTAAACTGTTTAACACAGGAGAATAGAGGTGAAAATTAGCTTTTGCAGCCTGACAGTTACTCTTTAAGTGTTTGGCAGCACCTAGAGGAAGTTCCTTAGTATTAGGTACCATCACGGGGGCATCGGTTAGTGTTAGGCATCAAGAGGGAGAGTTCTATGTGAGAATAGGGTTATGTTAAGGTGTAATTATCATATCGCTAATGATTACGGATATTTTACTATCGGAGCTCAGTAGTTAAGTAGATGAATGTTGGTAAAATTTCCTCTATAATACAATAGTGGGTAATAAAATGTCGGTTAAATTACTGATAGTCTATTACTGCTATTTCACACCCACTTTTCCTTGTGGCACTAGTATAGGTACACTCTTCCCCCCTCCCCCAAGAAAGCCCTCCATTGCTCTTCTACTTTCCCCATGACAACAGTAAGCACCGATCTGCTGTAGCCAAAGGACATGTCCATTTGCACTCATTTCCCTGAACGGTCACCCTCAGGATCAAATTTGATCTCCACAGGTGACACAAATAGTCTGTGTGTATGCACCTTAAGACAAGCAGAGCGAGGAGTCTGTACAGCACTCTACCCCTGAACATTTGCACCAGGGAGCGATTCATAATCCCTTCACTCTGCGTGTGTACGTGCCTAAAAGTGGGCTGAAAGGCAGATTTCATCTATGGTCAAAAGCATTAAACACAGCATACAATACCTAAAACATATTATTAATTTCCAAGTTAATGGAAGGGTTAATACTCAAAGTTTCACTCCACCTAGAAGCTAATTGATAATTCTAGTATGACAATGGCAATCTTTTCAGACTGAAAGAGAACCCAAGGTGGCTTCCTAAGAATGAAATCTGCATAGAGAGGCTGGGTCTGCCTATACTGCCCAGCCTCTGTTGCTATCTCAATCTCCCCTAAGTTCCCCCTGCTCAGCGTGTCGCAGCGGGCTATCTTTGCCTCTATAGTGTCGCTCTGCGTGCTCCCCAGCCTCCTGCATAGCTCTGGTCCCCACCCGCGTCCCTTCCCTCCCTGCTGATTGAAGGGAAGGGACACGGGCGGGGACCGGAGCTATACAGGAGGCGGGGGGAGCAGCAAGAGTGACACTTACAGAGGTAAACACCGCCCGCTGCGTGTTGACAGCGGGGCTGTGATTTATGGGGCATAGCAGAGCGCAGGGGGAACTTAGGGGGGATTGAGATAGCAACAGAGGCTGGGCAGTACAGGCAGACCCAGCCTCTGTGTGCAGATTTCATTCTTAGGAAGCCACCTCGGGTTCTCTTTAAGCTTTACTAAGCTGTGTACAATGAAAAAGACAATTCTGTTGTATTCAGAGAGGAAGCAGAGAATTTCCGCTCGTTCATTTGCTCAGTAATACAGTGAAGATCACATTATAATTCATGTAATCTTCATAGTAGCCTATACTACCCTAACACAAGATTGTCGATTAAACAGGTAAATAACTCACCCGTTTACAGTAAAATGGACATCAATCTTAAACCCCTCTCCCCTGTAAAAACCCAAAGCCTCTCAGAAAAGTCTAGATGTCTGTGGCCAGCCTCACCTGTGCTGCTGTGGCCCACCCCAGCTTGGCGTTTCCCTTACAGGTCGTAGCAGCTGAGCTGGGGACGGGCCACAGCAACACACGTTTGAAGTGTTCCCAATCGCTAGTGTGCTCACTCACTACAGTGCTTCCTGTAGCTTTCTCCAATTGCCGGCGATCAACCAAGCACTGCAATAGTGGAACCCTATCCCTATGGCAGTGCTTGCACTTGCAGCAGTGCACCTATCCCTATGGCAGTGCTTGCACTTGCAGCAGTGCACCTATCCCTATGGCAGTGCTTGCACGTGCAGCAGTGCGACCATGGAGCGGTTGCAGATACAGCTTGCAGCATTTTTGGAGTGATCACATTTAATGGCTGCAGGGTGAAATCATGTTCACCCCGGGAATTGTGTTTAAAATCACAGTACATTTTTCAAAGTCATAAAGCCGCCCTGTAGTGCGCCTCGGACATAAGAGGGATGTGTTAACATTAAAGTTACCCCCAAAACAATCCACATTTTACCAAGATAGTGCTGTGTGCATCTGTAGGCCTGGGGCCCTTTTCCACTAGCAAGCGCAATCGTGCTGAGTTTGCATTTGCACAGGCTGCTTTTCCCATTCGCTGCGATTGCGGCGTATAGCCATCGGGAGTGGAGCGCGATCGCAGTGAAAATCGCACCGGTCAGTGATTGCAATTTGGGAAAGAAGCTTTTGGAAAGCGGATTGCAGCTAGTGGAAAAGAGCCCTGAAACCTGGAGGAGAGCAGCTGCGCGTCATGTGATCACTACTTTTCAGGTTTGGATAAGTGAATTCATTTGATTTCGTTATGAGTTATTTTGTAATTCTGTATGAAATAATACAGATACGTGGCGTTTGGTGGTTGTACAATTCCATCATCACCTAGCTCCACTTTAAAGAGACTCTGTAAGAACAAACAAAAAAACCCTCTGGGGGATACTTACCTTGGGAGGGGGAAGCCTCAGAGTTCCAATGAGGCTTCCCTGTCCTTTGAAGCCTGGGGGAATCCAGCGCTGGCTCCCCCGAAAGTTCCTCAACAAGGCTTGACAAGGGTGTGCAGGCGCAGGCAATATTTACATACCGCGATCCTGCACAGGCGCACTTGCGGCTTTTCATTCGGGCAAAGGCGGAAATAGCAGAGCCCGATCAATCTGCTCTACTGCGCAGGCGCAAAGGACTCGCACCTGCGCAGTAGAGTGGATACGAACAGGCTGGGCTATTTTCGCCTTACCCGAACGAAGAGCCACTAGTGCGGAGGATCGCTGTAGGTAAATATGTATCTCGCCGCTGTTAGGGGTAAGGGGGTCACAGGGCTGGATTGCCAGAGGATGGGGGAAGCCTCGTTAGGATACAGACAGGGGCGTAGCAATAGGGGGTGCAGCGGTAGCGACCGCATCGGGGCCCTTGGGCCAGAGGGGCCCCGAGGGGCCCTCCCACAACTACAGTATTAGCTCTCTATTGGTCCTGTGCTCATAATAATCACTTCTATAGATACTTTTAATATTGGTAATCATTAACAAACTGTTCCCCATCCCCTTCTTGCACCTCTGACACTGTAGTTGCCATTGGCAGGTTTTGGTGCGCCGTATCAATTTTTATGTATAGAGTGCTTGGGGGGGCCCCATGTAAAACTTGCATCGGGGCCCACAGCTCCTTAGCTACGCCACTGGATACAGAGGCTTCCCCCTCCCGAGGTAAGTATCCCCCAGAGGGTTTTTGTTTTCATTACAGGTTTTATTTAAAGAAACTCTGTAACAACATTTTCAGCCTTATTTCTTCTATCCTATAAGTTTTTATACCTGTTTTCATGTGGTCTGGATTACTTTTCTAGTTGCACAGTCTCTGTAATCTTTGTCGACCCAGAAGGAATGAGCTGCCTCTGTTGTGATAGGGAGAAGTTATGCATGCCCCCTGCAGGCTGTGTGTGTGCTTTGTTTATTAGTCAGACAGCCATGGACTCAAATTCGGATTCGGGTGATCCGGATAGTTGCTATCCGGATTTCACCCAGTAAGCGGCGATCATGTGATTACAAACACTTCCTCCTTCCGGGTTGAAGGAGGAAGTGTTTGTAATCACGTAACGCGCGTGGACCGCATCGTGGGAGGCGCCCAGGGACGGACCGAAGAAGACGTCAGACAGGTAAGCTTGACCCCCCTGCCCAGTCCACACAGCATTACTGGGTGAAATCCGGATTGCAACTATCCAGATCACCTGAATACGAATTTGAGCCCATCGCTGGTCACAGACAGGTCTCTGCTCTAAATTTCAGCTTGTCTGAGGGGGAAGGGAGCTGCTCATGCTGAGAAACTGAGAATGCCTGACTGGAGTGCCGATAATTCACTATGTAATAAAAAACTTGTAGTATACTGTACAATGAAATATATATACACAAACATCACTTCCTGGTTAGCGGCCATGTTTTTTGTTTGTAACCACTGCCTAAAACTGGCGATTAAAAGTCAGGATCATGGCGGGGAGTGGCGGAAACGGCAAAGAGGGATCCAGGAGATCACAGTGACTCGATTGGTATGTTTTTTATTGCACAAATCGGACAGTACAGATTCTCTTTAAACAGAAGCTCAGTAGGCAGCTGTGTACTTCTCTTCCATTGAAGAAACTCTGAGCCATTCAGGAAGGATTGATCGCTAGTGGAGGTGCATGCTACATAACGCGCCTGTCTATAGATAAACACCCACCACAAATCTTGTACACAAAACAAGCAGAGGAGTCAGGACAAGCCTGGCGCTTTCAGCGAGCACGATTCTTGCCAGGCAAGAGCACAGCAAGCCTCAGAGAGGAATAAATGGGGTAGAAATGACAATCATTCTTCACTCACAATCCATGACTGCTTTCAGTGCTGATAAAATCCAGCATGTGTCACTTGTCAAGTGTCTCTTGTCACACTTCAATGTGAACCTCCTGGCAGGCAGGGGAGGAGGGGGGTCGGGAGGCAGTGAAGGGAAAATCTGCAGAGATCCCAAGGACTTGAGCACCCAGTGTGACGCCATTTCATTTCAGCTTCTGCTAGACTTTGCGTATGATCCCTGCAATGTAATTATTGTCACCTAATAAAACAACATATGCCAAGACAATTAAAAGATTCCATTATATGTGTAGTGACAGTGGTGAGTGAAAGGCAATGTACAGCGGAACGCAGCACAATATCATCTCGTCCTTATGTCTCCACGTTCAGAAGAGGCGGTGGGGGGATGATAGAGAAATGGCTCTGAAATTGTGATAGGAATTTCCTGAAATGTTTCGTTATAATTGATTGCATTCTATTTATTATATTGGATTTATATAGCTATGGGTTTGTTTATTAGTACACTGGGGTACTGGCCCCCTCTGGGAATCACTGTGCCCCTAAGTGCCCCGCCACCACTCAGTAACATACAGTTAACTGTTTACAGGCTCCAGCAGTGTACAGTGAACAGGATAGGGTCTATAAAAAAAAATCTCCTCGTTAGAGTCTATGTAAGCATTATGTAATCCAAGGGTCTTATCTATTTGCCATAAATACCTCACAATTCTTGCAAGATCTCTTGCAATTAACCCCCCTGGGCACGGGCTCCGCTTTGTGTGCTAGGAGCGGTAAGCCTGTGCTCAGGTCGGGCAGGCTAAAAATAGCTCCTGCACTGTTTTGCTGGGTCTCGTGCACGTTTAAAGAGAATCTGTACTCTAATATTCTTACAATAAAAAGCATACCATTCTATTCATTATTTTCTCCTGTGCCCCTCTGTGCTGTTTCTGCCACTCTCTGCTGCAATCCTGGCTTGTAATTAACAGTTTTAGGCAGTGTTTGCAAACAAACTAACCAGCTTCTAATAGGCTCAGCTAAGCATAGTGTGTGAGTCATTCAGAGTATGCAGGGGGCCTGCAGAGGGTGTGTATCGCTTCTACCAATCACAAGCAGCCCTGCACATTCCACACAATCAATCCTTAGCCCGACAAACAGGACAGAGGAAAGATACATTGATTTATTACAGAGACAGTGCAGTTAGGAAAGACTGCAGTAAGCCAGAGCAGATTAGAACAGGCATAGGAACTTATAGGATAGAAGAACTAAGGCTGAAAAATTTGTTACAGAGTCTCTTTAACGCTGCACAGCAGGACCCAGGCTTCTTCCCCCCGGCCGCCGAAGTCCCCATTACCTCTCTGATCTTCCTGTGACCCGGCGGCCAATCAGGATGACAGAGTGTTTAAAAAAAAAAGCTTTGTAGATATTTTTAAAACAGTTTTGGTAGAATAAAGAACATTTAGTTCACAAGGGGAAGGGAGGAGAGGTATGCGGGGGGAGCCAGGCACAGTGGGGATGCAGGCAGGAAATTCCCGATGGCGGCCAGTCAGGCAGGGGTCACACTTGTCGGCTTTCGTGCGCGTTTTCTGCACAGAAAAAGTGTTTTCAACTGAGATCTCATGTTAATCAATGAGCTTGGTCACACTTGAATGTAGATTTTGCATGCAGAAAAAAAAACTGACATCTTGCGCAATTTGTCAGTTTTCTCTATAAATTACATTAGCTGTTGTAAGGTAGAGGTCACACTTGTCTTTCAGTTTTCTGAAAAGTGTAGAAACTGAAAGACAAGTGTGACCCCTGCCTCAGCGTTTCTTTTGGGCAGGCGTTTGTAAGTCGGGGATTCACCGCCTTTGCCGTATAAGGGGGAGAAAAAGTGCGTCTTATACGGCAGCAAATATGGTATGTCCTTTAATCTCAACATCACATTACCAACAAAGAGCAGGACAGTTATTGCCATGGTCTTGCCAGTAGGAACCTAGAATGAGTCCTGGACTACAAATAAGGCTGCATGTCCCAAAAATGTTTCAGATTTTCCTACGCCCTGCGTGTCTGAAAATGTTTTGGAAAGATGAAAGCCCGGCACTGGGTCCCGAGTCGATGCGATGCCCCATTCCTAAGTTAGGGTGAGGTTTGAGGGACGGGTGTCCCCTGCACTTTGCAGCAGAGAACATAGCAGAATTGAGTCTCCTGCCCATGCCAGTAAGACAGAGAGGAAACGAGGGTGCATAGCTGTGCTGCTCCTTCATCTGTTATGAGAGACCCAGGGCACTTGACATACGTTTTTAAGACACAGAATTATGCTGCGAAGAAAGAAGAAGACCTACCAGGTGTGTTGCTTATCATCATGTCGGGCTCATATCGTACTTCTCTAATTGCACTTTCTGCAGCCAAGTTCAGACACCCCTCCTTCAAAACCCCATAACTTGGGAACTGAGCATCATACCAACCGGGACCCAGCGCAACAGAAAGCCGGGACTTTCCGCTTTCCAAAAATGATCAGATCTTCCTGGGGGAGCAAATAGAACTTGGTAATACGGGATAATACGAAGTACCAAATCTTTATCTAGAGTAGGGCTTTAAAATGTAATTCAATTAGTTTGGTCATATAGAATTCATAGAACAATTCACTGATGCTAGAAGACATTGATGGAAATAAGAGAAGGGAGCAGCACAGCCCAAGATGGATAGACAGCGTTGTAAAAACATAATCATGCTCTTTCAAGACATCAAAGAGGCAGAGGCCGACATAAAGGCCTAGCGGGCTCACGTACATGAGGTCACAAAGGGCTGGACTCCACCAAACCACTGAAGACCAAGAGAGACAATCTCCAGCCCAGACAGCCTTTGAAACTAGTCAACTACTGAAAAATGTATTACATACTTAAGGGTAAATTCTGTGGTTTGCAGACACAAAATCATAAATAGAAGATATGAGGTGTGCATTATCGAGCATAGCGCCATGCCTCCCTAATCTCACTTCTGTTGCTTCAGTAACATCTTTGAGATGACAGTAGAAGTGCGCGAGGTTTCCCTGTCACATGGCCGCCAGTAATGAGCCGCGCTCTCTCCAGGGATATACCTGTAGACATGCCGCACTACACAACTCCTGGGGGTAATGAGCCAGTGAATTCACCAATCTAGCTAATTACAAAGGGCTCACAAAAGTCACCTTTATTTTCCAGGGAATTTCTGATGCTATGACAAATTTCAGCATGTGATGTTGTCATGCACGGGAAAGGCGGACGGGATGCTTGCCTTCCAATATCCAGGGGGACAAAAATATTGCCTCAGCCGCAGTGATTACAGCTCTTTCCCACACTGTGGAGTTCACAGGAAAGGTGTGTAAATGGCAACAGATAACGTGTACAATAAAATAAAGTAGACCCAATGTTGATCTCTTGCTCACCCAGACCTCTTAATTTGCACCAGAAATGACACATGGCATGAGGAGATAAGCAGGTGTACTTATAGTACTACTCCTATTTACAACTTGCCTGTGTTCCCTTTTTTCATTGCAAGAGTTAAAAACCAGTGCTTTATCTCTGTGGTTAGGAAACTCAGGAGCAGCTCTCTTGAAAATTAATTAGAGATCATATAACTTCTGTGTGGCTGTGCAAACTCTTCTAGATGCAGACTAGTGATGAAAAGTTCAGTAGGTCATCTTTTCTTCGTGTGGGAGCTGAATACACAGCAGTAATGGAAGTGTGATGTTATGAAAATGTGAAAATCAAGATTTAAATTGCTTACAAAATATGCCAGTGCATACTCACCATGAATTCAAAATCAGCAAGGCTAGATTTATGCTTTTTCGGGAGAGTAACAATTTGGTGTAAACTACATGAAAGCATGGACTCATCCTGCCTTGTATGAACAGTTCAGAAATTGTGTGGGAGACATTTTCTTGGCACACTTTGAACCTCTTAGTACCAACTGAGCATAATTTAGATGCCACAACTTATGAGTATTGTAGCGGATCTTGTCCATCCTTTCAAGTAGCAGTCTTCTCATTGCTGTTTCCAGCAGGATAATGCACCATGTCACAACGCTTACTTCATCTCGAACTGATTTGTTGAACATGACAATGAGTTCACTGTACTCCAGTGGCCTCCACATTCACCAAATCTCACTCCAACAGAGTACCTTTGGCGAAGCAAGAGATTTGCATCATGGTTGTCTAGCCAACAAATTTGCAGCAACTGCGTGATGCTATCATGTCAATATGGACCAACATCTCTGAAAAAGGTTCCCAACATCTTGTTGAATCAATGCCACAAAAAAAATTACCGTAAGTCAGTTCTGAAGGCAAAAAGAGGTCCAACCTGGGACTAGCAAAATATACATAATAAAGTGACCAGTGAGTGTATTTTAGCTCAAGTGCTCCCTAAGACATGTGGCTCCATGCGTGAGCGCGCTTGCACAGGCGCAGAACGGGGCCACTCGTCTTCAGGAGCACATGGGCTACCGAAGACTTCTGAAGCCTCCCATAACGGGAGTATGGAACAAGGGGACCGTGAGAGGAACGGTAAGAGGCTCTATAGGACCAAGAGCCTTCCCTCTCCATAAGTATCTGTTTTTTATTTATTTTTTTCTGTTCGGTTGGCATTCACTTTAACGCAGTGCCACATTAGGGCCCAAAGATCACAGCTATCCAGTACTGGCTTTTGGTCTTTCCCTTTGTGTATAGAAATATCTTCTGAGTCTCTGAATATTTTAACATATACTGTACCGGATGAAATCTCCTAATTTATTGCAATTTTTACGAGGAATGCTATTCTTAAATTGTAGCACTATTTGCCCATGTAGTGTTTCACAGTGGTTTTCACTTTCCCTACTTGCCTAGGAACAGCCACATAAGTATATTCCCAAAGTACAGCTCAAGGTTGGGGAGAAAATTCCCATACTCCGCAGTCAGTAGAGGGCTAGAGAAGAAAAGAGGACATAACCTATAGTCTCCTTATTTACTACTAGTAGACCCAAGCAGCTTAAAAACGGTCTTTTTTCTGCTGCCGCCGCCAGTGCGCATGCGCGTGCATGCAATCGCCGCACGCACCCGCCTGCCTCGCTCCCTGGTCCCATCCAGCTGTCCGTTACTGCGCACATGTGCAGTAGCAAAACACAGGGACAGCTGGACGCAGCGACACAGGGATATTATGTTATAGGATTACTGTGACAACACTCCTTTACAGTAACATGATGAGGGGCTATACGCAGCTATGTAGGGGCCAGGACTGAAGACCCCTGCAGACAACCATTTTAGGCACCCGACAGTTGTTCTCTTAGTGTACAAGCACCAGCTGCACAAAGAGGTTGTCTGTGGGGATCCTTTGACCTGGCGCACAGCCCCATATAGCACCTTCATCACGCTACTGTAAGTGCTGACTACTACTCCTAAACAAATGTGTGAATGACAGTGCCAGGCCTCCTCCTCTCTCTGTTTACACATACACACATGCTTGTTTCCGGGGAGAGCATGCCCTGTATGCTCATCACAATGGCATTACAGAGAGAAGGTAGGGAAGAACACAGTCCAATCCCCTGCATAGGCAGCTTTGAGGCGTACATATAGTCTGGCCGCCGGTGAGTAGAGCGCCGGGAGAGCCAAATGACCACTCTCCCTGCTGCCGCTCAACTCCCCGGTGGCGGTAAATACTATTCCTCCTCTTGAGTTCCAACTCAGAGGGAGGTGTAATTCGGCGTCCGGTGATTGCCGGAACCCCAAATTACTCTTGTGCGCCCCGTGCAGAATATCATTGCTGTTATATGCCTAGTTTTTACTTTGAGGGCTGATACCTTTTTATCATACAAACTATTACAGCAGTTTTAACTAATTCCAAAGCTGTGACCTTTGGTCTGGGGTTTATATATATATATATATATATATATATATATATATATATATATATATATATATATATATATATATATATATACATATATATAATATATAATGCAATTTAATAATCAAGAAATACTACCTAATCCGAGGGGCAAGCCGGATCAGGCGGCGTCCACCATTTGTGTTCCCCACATCCCCTGAAGCCTGCAATGGCTTGCTTTCGTTTTCAGGAGTCATGCCGCAGTAGACCGAGCTCTGTGCTCCTATCCGAGAAGCACAGAGCTCATAAAGGCGGGGAATGGGTTGGGGTGAGGCGGAGGGTACCACATGGAGGGTACCACATTAAAGGGTCATTGAGAGGAGGGAGTTCCTGACGTCCAGAGTGGGGGGTTTTGCTGGAGTGCCTCTCCTGCAAGCAACACCCCTTTCCCTCAAGAATGCCGACGAGCTGCATGCCGGCAATTTTTGGGGGTCGCAGCACGGATCAGGGTGGGCTGAGAGCAGCGCTTAGGGGACACAGAGGCAGGGCATAGAGTAGGGCACATGCCTCTGTGTCCCATATGCCCCCCTGAATCCACCTCAGGTACACTTTCAAGAATGTAAATTAGGGTGAGGTAAAATTGGCAAACACTAACTACATTTATAAATGAACTAGGCCTAAGCCCCGTTTAAGAAAAAGGGGCGCTAGGCACTTGCCGCATTAGCCGCACACACACACCTGCCCCCCAGCCCCGTCCTCCTCCTGTCCAAACGGCTACACATGTGCAGTAGCCAAAACACACGGACGTAGGGACAGGAGGATGATGCGGGAACACATGGGGTTTTATTATATAGGATATTGTAAAAAATAAGCAATTGTATTGATTTAGGCCTCTTCTACATTAGGTAAAGCATATGGCCGTGTGTTTGAGACGCAAGCGCACTCGATCGCACGCCGTTTGCGTTGCCGTGCGCTGCGCTGATGATCCCATTCATTGCAGTGAATGGAATCAGCGATGCGCTTTGCCAGAAATGCGTGCAGCAGTGCAATAGCGCATCACACTCCTGCGCAGCGTGCATAGTCTGAACGTCAGAAGTGCTCTCTACAGTATGCACTTCTGATGTTCTTGCTGATTGAATACTATACACACTGCCAGAATGTCCATGGCAGCGCATATAGTGTGAACAAGGCCTAAGGCGTCCCGGACACACAGCCATACGTGTTGCCTAATGTGAGCAAGGCCTAACTTATGTTTAGTAACCTTCCTCATTAACTCATGAGTATTCCAAGAGCATCTCAGACTGAACATAGAGAGCTTGCCTAAAATAGGAAGATCTCCACAATGGACAGCTTCTCACTGCACTAAGGGAGTTATGAGGTCAACCACACGGCAAAAGTGGGTGAATAAAAGAAGTATTCATTTCCATGGGTTTTTATACAAGAACACCGAGCAGAAAACATTATGAAAATGTTCAAGAGAAGTGATAATTGAGTTGATTAGTATGACCTTGCTTATGAAGGTAATATAAGAGAGAATGATACTTAGATTGAATTATAGCCCTGCTGTCCTGTGCGGAGGGGTAGTGAGCTATGTAATTTGTTCAGTAGCCTATTCTTTATCTGACAGTATAGTAACTCCTGGACCAAGGAAGCTGTACAGCTCTCACTTCTCTACATTGCTAAGATTACACAGAAATATAACCCGTATCACATTGTGATAAAAAGCCAACAAGCTGCTGACATAATACTGTATATATTTTAAACGTCATTATACAAAAAAAGAAAGAAAGAAAAACAACACTGCTCCAAAGGCTAAGGTGCATTTTTGTCCTGCTTGCATACAATTCCAAATTACAAGCTGCATACATCATATGACTGGGATTACTGAATAAATACATAGGGGTTGGTGCACTATAACAAATAGCGTGCCTTATCAGAGTTAACATGCCTTATCAGAGTTAACATGCCTTATCTACGAACTTATGCCTGCAAATTGGCAATGACGACAGCCTCACTTGTCCTTCCGTGAGCCCCTGCGGGTTCAATCACTTTAAAGGACATTATCCCCGCACTTTGGCCCAATAGGCTGCCTGTCAAGTTTCCTGTCAAGTGACAGGCAGCCTATTGGGCCAATCAAAGTGAGGGGATAATGTCCTTTAAAGTGATTGGACCCGCAGGGGCTCAGGGCAGGACAAGTGGCGCTCTTGTCATTGCCAATTAGCAGGCATAAGTTCTTAGCGATCACTATGCTACTCTGATAAGGCACACTAACTCTCATAAGTCACGTTAACTCTGACAAGACTATAACGCTATTTGTTATAGTGAATCGGGGGGGCTGTCTGCAAGCTGCAGTTTGGTGAAGGTACAAAGACTAGTCGGCACCATTGCTGTGGTGGTCAATATATGCTCTAACACTGTATACAGCAAAGCCCCCAGTTATCCAGGACTCAAGGCAACCATAAGTCTCAACTAACTGCCATGCCTGAGGGACAGTGGGGACTTTGCTTTCGGTAGGTTTTGAGGCTTTTTTAAATACTTATCAAGCCTTCAGCGACGTCTTGCAGCCTTCCCGCAGCACCTAGTGGCTTCCGGCATCCGTGCACGCAAGGTGGCGATACAGGTCAGGTGACACACTTGCTTGCACGGGGGAAGCCGGTAAGCTGCTAGGAGCCCGCTAGGTGCTGCAGGAAGGCTGCTTGACATCGCTGGAGGCTTGGTAAGTATTTAAAAAAACCTCAAAACCTGCCAATAATGCAAATTTTAATCCCAAACCTGACTTATCCCTATAATGAAAAAGCCCATAATTGGGCTCAAGCTGACTGAAGCCTGGTACACGCCTTCAAGTTTGATTGGCCAATCACTGACCAATTCTACCACTTCCATGTAGTATAAGAGTTTACCTGATCAATCTGTTCATATTACTGTATTCAAAATCTGTGGACCCTCATAGCATGAAATCTACTGCAAATTGTCCTATTATCGCCACCACCACCTTTTAACGTGCCTCTCCCCGAGCCCGTGGTGGGTGTGGAAACAGCTCCCGTGTCACACTGGCACAACTCCTCGCCCTCTTTCTGTGCCTCCATCTTTTTGAATTGTCATCAGGGGCACCTGTACCCCCTGACACTGCGGCATGTAGTGACACCAGTTCATGGGGACAGATGCCGGGCTGCAATGGAGGTGTGCCAGCATGTTTATTAACCTGCAACACTCACCACGGGGGGGGGGGGTACACATACACTTGGAGGGAGACCAGCCAGGGATAGTGAACGCCAATACTGCCATGCACCCTATCTAACCCTGCAACCAAGAGTTTCCAGCATGCCCGATCAATCCTTTTGACCAATATTGGATGGAAATCAATCAAATCGATCAATCGGGTGGTCATGTCACAACATCAATCTCTGCCAGATTGGATCATTATAATCGAATTGGCCGTATATCAATGCCAATAATCAAGCAATGCACACTCTAATGCTGGGCATACACGGCATTTTCGGCCCTTATCAATCGAGCCGCTGATGGCTCGATTGATAATATCCGACAGGTCCAATGGCCTGCCGGATAGATTCTCCGCTGGCGGACAATAGCGGGGAATCGAGCGGATGATAAGCAGCGCCGGCGGGGACGAGCGGGGATCGATCCGCGCGGACGAGCGGGGATGCACCGGCATCGAGCCAGCGGCTCGATCCGGCACATAATTGGCTAGGTTTAGGCTTTGTTCACATTATAAATCGCCAGCGCTATCGCAATCGCTGAGCGATTTATACTGTGATTTTTACAGCATATTTCCAGTGCTTTTCGCTTACAAAAGTGCTTTAAAGATAACCTTAAGTAAAAAAAAAAATGAGATGAACTCACCTGGGGCTTCCCTCAGCCCCCTGCAGCCGATCGGTGCCCTCGCAGCTCCGCTCCGATGCCTCTGGACCCGCCGGCGACGACTTCCGGTTTCACCGTCACCGGCCGACAGGCATGGGAACGCGTTCCCAGCCTGTATATCGCCCCCTATGCTGCTATTGCGGCTCCTGGTTGCGGCTCCGCTTTTCATAGCGCTTTTGCTCAGCGATTATTTTAACCCGGAAAACACTTTAACCCAGAAATGGATAAATGCAATGTATTTATTCATAAAAAAGCGCTGGGTAAATTGCTATACAAAGCGCTTTTTCAAGCACTTTGCAATTTCCCTATACCTTCCAGTGAGCCAACGAGCTCAGAAAATGGTACAGGCAGCGCATTTGTGATTTCAAGAAATTGAAACGTTTACATGTGAACATTCTCATAGGAAATCATTGCACAATCACTTTTAGGGCGATTTGTAAAATCACAAATACGTTAAAAAAAAAATAATCAGCAAATGCTCATAGTGTGAACAAGGCCTTACTCTCAGTGCGCACTCATCTAAAAGCAATGTAGCAGCAGTGCTACAAAGCAGGGACTATTGTGAAGTTATTCCACCTACCTCATCATAGATTATTTCATGGACAGATAAGATTGCCTTCAAATAAGCTTTATTAGCAAACACGGTTTTTCAGTTATGTTAATACAGCAGAGGCGACTCCTGCAACTCGTCAGGACTTGCGGCTGCATTTTCGAGACGGGATATTTAGCTGCCGAAACCTCGTTTCTCACCGGAATGTAATATTTGGAGCTCTGATTACAAAGCTGATGGTATCATATATGTCGCTCATTATCTTGAAATGAGCTTGAAATTGCTATAATGACCCATAGCAATGTCATACTGGCGTTACAAAGGTTTACGCCGCTGACTGGGAGATGATTTGGGTCCCTGTTTTGATGGCATAAATGACCTATGTGAGGTGTTTCATTATGCCGCATAATATGTATGCTTTTTACACACGCTTCCTTTACACACCAGCCGTCCTCAGAACATGCTAAGGACCCATCAGTGAAGAGTGATTCCCAGCCACTCTGTGCTGCATGACTGAAGAACATGTTTAACCTCATTAAATGGGTCAGGCAGTGACTGATACGGCCAATAAACGTACCACCATTAGCTCTTCCCTTTGGCTGGCCATGAAATTCCTTCCCCGAACGCAAACTCTATTTTCTATAACAATTACTTATTCCCTTTACTGTCTATAAAACTGCCAGTTTCCAATTTCCTTCAAAGAATCCTCAATCCGCTCAGGCCTGCAAATCCAAACACTCCATGTAGCGGGCATGTGGCGGGGAGATTAAACGCTTGCGTGGCAGAGGATTACAAGTGTCAAACAATTTCTGTTTGAAAAAATCGAACAACTTACTACAAGATACACCGACGGAAAGTCTGTCACTGTCAACATGTCCCTGTAAGGCTGTCTATCTTTTCTTCTGTGTCTTACTTCAGGCATCTGTACACTAGACCGTTCCTCGGTCCTGAATGAGAGCAAGTGCAGGAGCAGGAATACCCACTGCTGACAAGAACTGATCACAGGCTGTGGCACACATCACAGCGCCTGCAGATCCCTTTATACGGCTACCTGTGACAGCTGTCAGCTGTGATTTTTTCTGTGGAGATTCTCTTTATCTAGTTCATAGTATAGCACAAAAAAAGGTAGCATCAACTGGACTTTTTGGAATCTGGAAATTGTTTCATTGCTCATAATGAGTATATTCTAACAAAGTGGAAGAAAAAAAACATAAATGTAATCCACTTTCTCCAGGCAATATACAGGTTGGCTAATTGACATTTTGCATAAGATGGGGAAACAGGAAATATGGGCATTGGAATCTCCGCAGACGTTTGGGAACTGCAATAGGGGGAAATTTGGGTGGCAATGGAGCCTGACAATATAGCGGGCTCCCAATCTTGCAGCAAATGCAACGCACATATCTGCAGTTTTGCAGCGGAGGGGGGGGGCATTACGGTTATGCATGGGGGAGGGATCGGTTAGGGTCAGGCATCAGACAGGGTGTGGCTAGGCAGCGGCTGGGTGGTGGATAGGGATTGGCCATAGTATGGTTAGGCATCTGCAGGGTGGAGTGGTTAGGATTAGGCATTGGCATGGGGTGTCGTTAGGTATAATAGGGTGTTAGTTTAGGCATTATGTGGGAGGGGGGGGGGGTCGGTTAGGGTTAAGCATCAGTAGAAGGAGGACTCTATGTGAAAATAGGGTTAGGTTTAGCCCTAGTAAAATACCTGTAACATTTGAAATATGCACTGCACTATAGTAGAATGTTGGTCATTTATGTGAAATTCCCCTCTTCTTTAAAGGGAAGGTTCAAGCAAAATAAAAAAAATGAGTTTCACTTACCTGGGGCTTCTACCAGCCCCATGCAGCCATCCTGTGCCCTCGTAGTCACTCACTGCTGCTCCAGTCCCCCGCTGGCAGCTTTCTGACCTCGGAGGTCGGCTGGCCGCATTGCGTACATTTTTACGCATTCCCGCTAGTGCAGGAACATTAACACATACATTTTTACGCGTTTCTGGTTCAATGCGTAAATTGAAACCAGTAATGCGTAAAAATGTATGTGTTAATGTTCCTGCACTAGCGGGAATGCGTAAAAATGTACGCAATGCGGCCAGCCGACCTCCGAGGTCGGCAAGCTGCCAGCGGGGGACTGGAGCAGCAGTGAGTGACTACGAGGGCACAGGATGGCTGCATGGGGCTGGTAGAAGCCCCAGGTAAGTGAAACTCCTTTTTTTATTTTGCTTGGACATTCCCTTTAAGGCTTGAATGTTTCACTTTGCTTTCTGAAAGTTGAGTTTATCAGGATGTTTTAAAACCTTCAGTTCATAACATAGTGATGTATATTTAACACTCTTTATGCATGTTTTTAGTCCTCTCTTTTTATGCATGTTTAGCTGGACCAAAAGTATCAGCTATATATTTGCCCATTTATTTAGTTCACTCCATAGTTACATAGTTACATAGTTATTTTGGTTGAAAAAAGACATACGTCCATCGAGTTCAACCAGTATAAAGTACAACACCAGCCTGCTCCCTCACATATCCCTGTTGATCCAGAGGAAGGCGAAAAAACCCTTACAAGGCATGGTCCAATTAGCCCCTAAAGGGAAAAATTCCTTCCAGACTCCAGATGGCAATCAGATAAAATCCCTGGATCAACATCATTAGGCATTACCTAGTAATTGTATCCATGGATGTCTTTCAACTCAAGGAAAGCATCTAAGCCCCCTTTAAATGCAGGTATAGAGTTTGCCATAACGACTTCCTGTGGCAATGCATTCCACATCTTAATCACTCTTACTGTAAAGAACCCTTTCCTAAATAAATGGCTAAAACGTTTTTCCTCCATGCGCAGATCATGTCCTCTAGTCCTTTGAGAAGGCCTAGGGACAAAAAGCTCATCCGCCAAGGTATTATATTGCCCTCTGATGTATTTATACATGTTAATTAGATCCCCTCTAAGGCGTCTTTTCTCTAGACTAAATAAACCCAGTTTATCTAACCTTTCTCGATAAATGAGACCTTCCATCCCACGCATCAATTTTGTTGCTCGTCTCTGCACCTGCTCTAAAACTGCAATATCTTTTTTGTAATGTGGTGCCCAGAACTGAATTCCATATTCCAGATGTGGTCTTACTAGAGAGTTAAACAGGGGCAATATTATGCTAGCATCTCGAGTTTTTATTTCCCTTTTAATGCATCCCAAAATGTTGTTAGCTTTAGCTGCAGCTGCTTGGCATTGAGTACGATTATTTAACTTGTTGTCAATGAGTACTCCTAAGTCCTTCTCCAAGTTTGATGTCCCCAACTGTATCCCATTTATTTTGTATGGTGCTAGACCATTAGTACGTCCAAAATGCATGACCTTACATTTGTCAACATTGAATTTCATCTGCCATGTATGTGCCCATATAGCCATCCTATCCAGATCCTGTTGCAATATGACACTATCTTCCTGAGAGTTAATGATTCTGCACAATTTTGTATCATCTGCAAAAATAGCAACATTGCTCACTACTGCATCTACTAGGTCATTAATAAATAAATTGAAGAGCACTGGACCCAGAACAGACCCCTGTGGGACCCCACTGCTAACAGTCTCCCATTTTGAGTATGATCCATTGACCACAACTCTTTGCTTTCTGTCCATTAGCCAGTTCCCTATCCATGAACACAGACTCTTCCCCAGTCCTTGCATCCTCAACTTTTGCACCAGACTTTTGTGGGGAACAGTGCCGAAGGCCTTTGCAAAGTCCAAGTATATCACATCTACAGCATTCCCAATATCCATATTAGCATTCACTACCTCATAAAAGCTGAGCATGTTAGTCAAACAGGACCTGTCTTTAGTAAACCCATGTTGATGCTGAGAAATAAGATTATTTTCTACTATGAAGTCATGTATAGTATCTCTTAGTAACCCCTCAAATAGTTTGCATACAACTGATGTTAAACTTACAGGTCTATAATTTCCTGGATCAGATTTTTTGCCCTTCTTAAATAATGGGAAAACGTGGGCTGTACGCCAATCCACTGGGACTCTGCCAGTTGCAAGAGAGTCACAAAAGATAAGATAAAGGGGTTTATCTATAACTGAACTTAATTCCCTTAGGACCCGAGGATGCATGCCATCCGGGCCAGGTGCCTTGTCTATTTTTAATTTATTTAGTCTTGCCTTCACTTCTTCCTGCGTTAAGTATTTCATATTACAGTTAGAAGATTGAGACTCTTCCGCCTCTGTAGTTTGCAACAGTGCTGTTTCTTTTGTGAAGACAGAAGCAAAGAAAGCATTTAATAACTCTGCCTTACCTTGGTCATCCACCATTGAGTTCCCATCCTCATCCTTTAGGAGTCCTATACAGTCAACCTTTCTTTTTTTAGAGTTAATGTACTTGTAAAACTTTTTTGGGTTAGATTTGATATCCTTAGCGATTTGTTTTTCAGCTTCAATCTTTGCCTGCCTAATTTCTTTTTTACAATTTTTATTGCACTCCTTATAATTGCTTAGTGCAGCCTCTGTCCCCTCCTGTTTTAAGACCTTATAGGCATTCTTTTTCCTCTTCATTTTATCTTTAACCTTTCTATTCATCCATAGAGGCCTTTTTTTATTCCTAGACATTTTGTTTCCATATGGGATATACATACTACAGTATTGATTGAGTATAAGTTTAAAAGCTTGCCATTTCCCTTCAGTGTCTTCTCCTTGTAGTACATTATCCCAGTTCACCAAACGTAGTGCCTGCCTAATTTGAGTGAACTTTGCTTTTCTAAAGTTCATAGTTTTAGTGGTCCCGCTGCCCCGTGGCCTATCAGTCACCAGCTCAAACGTTATCATGTTGTGATCACTATTTCCCAAATGTTCTTGAACCTGCACATTTGATACATTATCTGGTCTATTAGAAATGATCAGATCCAGTAACGCATTCCCCCTAGTTGGTTCAGTTACCATTTGAGTCAAGTAATTGTCCTGTAGTGCTGCCAGAAATCTGCTGCTTTTACCAGAATGGGTAGCCTCAATACTCCAGTCAATGTCTGGAAAGTTGAAGTCGCCCATAATTATGACCTCATTTTTACCTGCAGCTTTTTCAATCTGCTGTAGTAATCGCAGTTCTGCAGCTTCATTAATAAGAGGTGGCCTGTAGCATACCCCAATAAGCAATTGGCAACTTTTATTTCCACCATGAATATTTACCCAAACGGACTCCACACCTTCGCAATCTTCTTCCATCTCATCGTTGAGGACAGCTGTAAGAGAATTCTTAACAAAGAGACAAACCCCTCCACCTTTTTTCCCTGCTCTATCCCTCCTAAACATATTGTATCCTTTTAAATTAGCTATCCAGTCATGGCTTTCATCCATCCATGTCTCGGTTATTCCCACAATGTCATAGCCTTTGTCATTCAGAATGAACTCTAGTTCGTCTATTTTATTTGCAAGGCTCCGAGCATTGGTTACCATGCACTTTATATTTTTACCACCACATTTACCAATTTTGTTTACATGAAATTGGCTACTTGAATTTTTACCATTAAAACTTAAGCAGGTGCTCAGTAAGTGTGAGGAAATGTCTTCTGTTGTAAGAAGACAAAATTATAGTTTGAAATATTTATGTGAAAATGCTATTTAGAATACCATTCCTAAAGTGAATATTTAACGTAACTCCATCTATACATAATTCTGTTGTGTTGTTCATAATTTATACAGTTGAGCTGCAAAAGAGTTCTTCAAGTTTCGTCTGAGATGCATAATCTGACATGAAAAATAGTGTCAGCAAAATGATTGCTCGTGAGTTAACAAATCCTAATCGCTCAGTCAATTATTGGTGTCCGTCCTGCCTGCCAGGAGTTGATTGTGCTTGTTATGGAGTCTGTGTATGGCTACAGGGGGTTGTTTGCTATCTGTGATATCTACACAACCTCCCATGGTTCTGCTGTGACACTTATCATCCAAGTCACTGGTCCTAATTGATAGCCTTTGGTCATCCGTTATCTCCTAGGCTGAGCCCACTCTGATACAATTGTATTAACAACATATTTTCACTTGACTCAGCAACTGAAACTACTCTGTTCAGTTTGGTGACACTAGATAGCTACATTTCTGTACAACATGGCTTGGTGAGCGGTGGTGTGAACGAAAGATGGCCCAGATGGCTCATTTTCTGCTGTCAGCTAATCATGCATTTTAAAACCAATGCTTGTTTAATAATGTATTAATTTTATTTTATCAGAGTTTTTGATAGTGTGGAAAGTAATAAGTAACTTTTGAGGATTGTTATTTCGGTCTGTGCATAAACACGGCATTTTGAAATTAATTTTTTGGGCTACATTTAGGCTGCTTGCACACAGGGACGTTACAGGCGCACGTTAGTGCAGCCTGTAATGCTCCCCCAACGCACAGCAATGTAACACAAGTGGGCTGTTCACACTGCCCACGTTGCGTTACATGTAACGCTGCACGTTCTTCCGAAAGTGCAGCATACTACGGCGTTACAGCGGCTTAAGCCGCGTTAGACTGTTTGCACATGATCAGTCCTGTTGGGGAGGAGGGGAGAGCGGCCGGGCACATGGTTAATATTCACTGCACGGTGTGACGTGCAGTGTTTACTTCCTGGTGCGGCCGCTCTGTGCGGCGATTGGCCGGCGGGACCACGTGATGCCGCATGCGTCCAAGAGTACGCATCACGGCATCACGGACGCCAGAGTGAGCTGCATAACGCGGCTCACTCCGACGTCCACACCAGAGAGCACCAGGCCTTGCGTTAGGGGCACGTTATGCGACCTTAACGTAGCACCTAACGCAACGTCTTGGTGCGCAAGTAGCCTTAAATCAGATAATGCGATTGAATTGAGTGTGTGTAAACACAATGAAAGGACCACTTGCATGAAAAATTGTTCAATTTAAAATGCATATACATACATACATATACAATGTACATTTCTTCCAGAGTTGAATGCACTATACATTTCTTTTTTTCCTATGTTGCTGTCACTTACAGTAGGTAGTACAAAGCTGACAGATCTGGCTGGCAGGATTTGGGCTAGTCTATCTCCTCATGGGAGATTCTTAGTAGTACCTTTACAAATGCACTCCCTGGAAATGATCTATACAAAGATATCAGTCAGCTTCCTTACTCTCATTCACAGTATTTTGGCAGTTGGACAGAGGAACTATAGTTCAGTGATTGCTTTTGAAAATAAGGGAATAACCAAGAATCCCCCATGAGGCAATCAACAAGTCAAAAACCTGACCGATCTGTCAGATTTACACTACCTACTGTAAGTGACAGAAAAGGAAAATACGTAACTTATAGTGCATTTTACTGAGGGAGAAATGTACTTTTCTATGTATGTATTTTAAATTTTACCATTTTTCAGGATAGTTGTGTTTTTAAGTCCTTTAGATCGATAATGAAGTAATGTCTTGTGTTAATCAGCTCAGTGGATTGTTTTTATTATTTGTTGATAGTGTTGGTGGACTGTTTTAATTAGAATAGAGAATTCCCTCTAAGCGCAAAAATCTTTAAAGGGCCTAGGAGTCAAGCTAAATACTTTTGCATACAATTAACATAATCCTTGCATAAGCCAAAAATCATAAGCATCTCATCAACTTGTGATGCATAGATCTGAAATTTAACAGAGAGAGTGGAATATCAATTTCATATAAAAACTAGTGGTCCCAGGGACGGAAAATAATGGACAGCACTAAAAAAAATATGTTTTATTGGTTGTTATCTCAGTCGTGCTTGGGGAGATCTCCACACTTCCTCTCTAACAGGATGTGTAGTAAACTCTGTCAGAAGGAGAGACAACTACAATACAAAATACAAAGAATTACACACAAAAAAAGTTCCTTCTTTTGTATATATGACTTTACTAGAACACTAATGCATTTAAAGCGGACGTGAACTCAGAACGTCCTCTCTGCTCTCAAAGATACACAACAGCACGTTGCGTTTTAGGGGACGTTATGGTCGCATAACGTGCCCCTAACGCAACGCCTTGTGCTCTCTGATGTGGACGTCAGAGTGAGCCGCGTTATGCAGCTCACTCTGGCGTCCGTGATGCCGTGATGCGTACTCTTGGCGCATGCGGCATCACGTGGTCCCGCCCGGCCAATCGCCGCACAGAGCGGCCGCTCCAGGAAGTAAACACTGCACGTCACTGAGTGCAGTGAATATTAATTAGCCATGTGCCTGGCCGCTCTCCGCTCCTCCCCAACATTACTGAACATGTGCAAGCAGTCTAACGCGGCTCTGCCGCTTATAAAGTACTGCATGCAGTACATTGTGTTATGGCGCAGCGTTACTAAGTAACGCAACGTGGGCACTGTGAACAGCCCATTGATTTTTCATTGCTGTGCGGTGGGGTGCGTTACAGGCTGCACTAACGTGCGCCTGTAACGTCCCACTGTGAACCCAGCCTTAAACAAAAACATTTCTTTGATACAGCCGATCCTAATCTTAAAATAAATCTGCACTGTTTCTACTTCCTGATTCATGGAAGCAGACATATTGTTAAAAGCCAGTGCTGTCAAATGAGCTTATCTGCAATCTCTGCAGTGGCAGTCATGTGACACAGGGGAGAGATCAAATTACAACTTGTGATTAGGCACAAATGAGGGGGAATTAAACAGGCTTAACTCTCCAAATACACACTGGGTGCATTTCTCTATATTTTCATTTAGCCCTGTGCAAGAGTTCAGGTCCACTTTAAAACTTTTTTGAAAACATTGCCATTTTTGTACAATAAATAAGCAAAATACTTTTGACACTAGTTCATAGATCCTCAGAAGGAAATAATGATCTGCTCACTCCCCCTGAAATCAGGCTTAAAGCAGACCTGAACGGACCTCTATACTGTAGAATAACAGCCAGATAGATAGATTTAGCAGGTAGGTGTGGCTTCTGTTGACAGAGCAATCACACTCACTCCCTCCTGCATGCTTGTGTGAATAAAGGGCAGTGCTTCTGGGAATAACCAGGCAGGTATTGGTCATTATAGAGTTACTAGCAGACCTAATCCCGTTAACATAACGGGCTCTAGGCCTCCCTCACAACCGCCGCCGCATGTCAGCGCACACCCGCCCCCCTTGGCCCGTCGTCGTCCTGTCCCGACGGCGGTCCACGTGCCACACATGCGCAAAAGCACGGACACAAGGACAGGAGGAGACGCAGAGTTTTATACTATAGGATGAATTGGTGCAGCTGGTATTTTCATGTTTTTTACATGTAATACATTTAAAATAATATTTTATTAAAGTGGATCTGAGCTATAAAACAAACAAACAAAACAAGTCACTGTATTGCACCAGCAGCATTATAAACATATAGTACTACAGAACTATCCAACTAAACCTCACCCACTTTTGAAAATTTCTGATAAGTGAGTTCATGTATCAAATTCAGTCCACCACCATCTTTTTGTGTGTTTTTTTTTTGCGTTTGCAATGCTGGGAGAAGTGGTCCCAGGAACACTTGTGATCTTGTAACCAGGAGAACCGGGGCAGTAGATAGATGAGTGGGAGAGGCTAATTACTTTAGACGGTGATAGGAGAGGAATAAATAAATAAATAAAAAAATCACAGGAAAAACTGACTTGACCTCAGATCCACTTTAAACTGAATGTAAACATTGCATAGAAGCAAAGTGGTAAACAGAATACCCACTATTTGAGCCCATTGTGCTTAGAGTTACAATACAGTTTGTTCGTTGTTCTCTCTGAATTTAGCTGCTGGGTGGGGCAGGCATGTGTGAACATGCAACACCTGTGCTAGAAAGAATAATAGATACCAGACTATTCCACGGTATTCAAACATTACAGTAGAAACTATGTAGTTACATGAGGAGGTGGTACTTTGTTATATTTTGTGTCATAGTTCCTCACCACCAACTTCTTATTAACTGCAAAATGGGCAGGTCTTAAACCTGTAGTGATCGGTGAACAGGTGCAGGCAAAGACAGCTTCACAAGGGAATTTTAAACTTCAATATGTAAAACTATAAATGTTACCCTTGAAAATAAAAAAAAAAATTCTCCTAAAATGCTAAATTCCAGGTCTGTATTGTATACAGTCACCTGAATTGATCACAATCTCAGGCCCTTAGGTTGTACTGCATAACTCTGTACTGGAAATCACTAGATGGGTTTAGGAACAGTTTTGAACACTAGTGTTGATCGAACACCCAGTTATTCGTGCTCGGGTTGGCTCGGCTGGACATGGTCCAGATGTGCAGGATATTGGGCCGAACACCGAGCCTAATTGAAGTCAATGGGGACCCGAGCATGCCTGCTTCATTTTGGGGAAGTTGATTTTTTTCTTATTCATGGCTTCTTCCACCGTTCTGTGAACATTTGACGGTGGAGTGTCCAATTGCTTTAGTTTTCAGTATAATTCAAAATGAGCATTTATTTTTCAAAAATCCATTCATTTTGGTTTCAACCAGTACTGTTTTCAATTAAATAGAGCGTTTACATGATTTACAGATCATCACATTCTGTTTTTACATTCGACATTTGACACAGCCTCACAACTTGTTTTTGTTGGTGAGAATGAGGCTGTATTACTTGGAACACCATAAGCCCAAAAGATACTTAATGATGACAACAGATGTACTTTTCATATTTTCAGTTCAGTTTCTGCCTGGACTTTAATTAAATGTGTCTATGGATTAGCATTCATCCTGATATGCAGCTGTTACAATGGATACAGCAAACCATTTCTAATTGTTTTACTATTAATATTTTTTGCCTTCTTCAGATGTCATCAGTAAATGCTGTTAGTTTCTCCGCCGCGTTAAACACATTCACACACGTAGAAGAAACAATATCTATTTTATTTCTTCACCGGAGGTACGGTACAGACACAAGCTGTTTCCCCCCAGCTAATATCCTTGGTATTCCTGCGTGCCTCACAAAGCAGGCTGACCCTATTGCAAACAGTCTTTGACCACCAAATGTGATCGGAATAAATTATCTCTGACACTCCAATATTTAATTATGCAGCTGTCAGAGCGTCCCTTTCGAAAATTCATTTTAATAAAGTCGGAACTTTCTTCCCTCTCAAGGTTAGAGTCAGGGGAGTCACTTTCAGTGTCAGGCTGAGGTCTCAGGCGGGAGATCCTGTGTATTCATCCTGTGGAATCCTGTCACTTGCCCTGATAGAAGGGCCAGATAACAATGTCTCTGCTTGCTGACCTCCCCCTCTCTTTGCCTGACTGAACATCCGTCATTTAAACCCACTATAATGAGGACCTCAAAGTCAGGCAGGCAGCTGCAAGGGCAGCCCGTCAGGAAAAAAAAAAAAAGATGGCTACTCATTTCAGAGCACACTTTGGCTTTCAAGCAGCAATCATGTTTGCTTCAACATATTAACCTATTTCCGCAGGACGGGCGCTTTTAGGTGGCCACAGGGGGTTAATGGACAGCTTGGAATGCATATCATGCCTAATAAAGAAGAGTTAGTTAACAGTCAAGTGAAAGGAAGACTTTAATGAAATCTGTGTTGCAATAATTTGTATAGATTGTCAGATGTGACTGGGGGTAAAATCGTTATTTGGGAAATATTGCCTTAGATGACATTAGAGTTGCTCACTTAAAGGAAGATTGGCTATTTGACATGTTCTTTATATAATGCTTTAAAAATACAGCCTTGCAATGCGATGTTGGAAATGTATTGCATTACTGATTTTGGAAGCGCTGCCATTTCCTTCTGCCATTACTGATTTTGCCAACAGTGCAGCCGGCCCTGGCCACGTAGTAAGAAAATCAACAGCCCTCATTGGAGGGAGATGCCAGTTCCGGATACCCTACAAAGCATGAGGTGCTAGTCAGCTTCAAGAAAAGGCCTGGAAGCGTAGGAAAGCGGAGTCTGGAAGGCCACACATGATAGTGTGGCCTGCAGAGGAAGGACAGGGTTAATGGATCAAGGGGGGTGGTTACGGGGAGTGGTGTGAGGTTTGGATAGGAGGCGCAGGGGCGGAGTTTGCCAGTCAGGCTCTAGGAGAGGAAGCTGGCTGGACGCACCCTGTTGCCTGCAGCATGGAGGGGATTGAGGCCTTGGTGACCCGGATTAGAGAGGAGGCGGCTTCCAAGGGACCAGACTGGGTAGCCGGGCAGATCGCCGCTATGTCAGCTGGCCCTAGCGGGCAGCAGGAGGATCTCGGGCGGAGAGCATCCAGGCCGCCCAATCGCCTCAGCCCTGAGCCGACCGGAGGGTCGCAGAGGAGAAGCGGGAGTCCAGCGCGGGATCCCCAGGCGCCCCCGGCGAAGAGGCACTCCACGGGGGTTTCGGCCAAGGGGAATCCCAGAGGGAAAAGCGGAGGATCGAGCGGCGGCAGGTGGGGGAAGGCAGCGGAGAAGGCGGGAACAGCGGCCGCTACGCAGCAGGCCTCTCATGCGGCCAGGAAGAAGAAAGGCGACAGCTCCAGCCGCACGGGCGCCGCCTCATCGCAGAGCGGGGCGGTGGCCCGCAGTTCACCCCAGCGGGACGCTCCAGCCACCATAAGCAGGAGCCATGACGTGGTGGCTGGGAGCAGCTCTGGGAGCAGCCAGGCACAGAATGTGGCACCCCCCTCCAGCCAGGGAGGGCAGGGGATCGGACAGCAAGGTGGTGACGCGGGTGGAGGCAGCAGCATGGCAGCAGTGACAAGGGGAGCACCAGGAATCCCAGCAGGAGCCGGACAAGCGGTCGGGCAGGGCGCCCCCCCTGCGCCACCAGGTGAGGCTAATGCCAGCTATGTCTTTAATAGTATGCCGGATAGTGGGGGTATGGGATGGCAAGCGGGGAGGGCGCAGGCCACGGGGGTGGTGCCGGGCAATGCGCAGGCCGTAATTCTCCCTGCGCTGGAATCATTCTTAGCAGGCATGAGGTCCCTGTTGGGGGGGGGGGGCGCCAGCGGTTCAGGTTACACCTGCGGGGGTCTGGACGGGCCCATTGCAGGCGCAAGCGCCGGTGGTTTGCCAGTTGCCCGAGTGGCAGTCTGCCATCCCTGGCGGGCCAATAGCCGGAGTGCCTAGGCAACAGACGGGTATGGGGAGTTCACCGGGGGTTGGGGGGGAGACCGCAACGCAGAAGGCCAGGGTGACGTTGCCTCCGGTTGAGGCAGGGAGCTCTGAAGTTGCGGTACAGACCAGCGAGGGTGAAGTGGAAACGGAGAAGACAAGTGAGGCTGAGGTTATAAGGTTGGCCGATGCGTCAAAAGCAGAAATGTATGTTTGCCTCAGCGGTCCCTTAGGTGTCTATTTAAAGGCAGAGGTACGCGAAAAAATTTGGAAGGGGGAGTTTGTTGAAATTTTCTCCCTTTTGCACCTGGCCAAATTTAACTTGGATAAGGTAAAATCTACCGAATCCAAAAAAGAGGAGGAGGAAAGGCGCAGGTATCGTTTGATTCCGCGCACTTTTCAGAACTGGCTGCAGGCTTTTGAGATCATGGCATGCGTTATTGGGGAGAAGAACCCGGAGTGTTGTTCTGCCCTGTTTTGTTATCAGAATGCTATAGGTGAGGCGTATAGGAGATATGGGGGGGACGCCTGGCTGAGATATGATGAGGCATTCAGGCAGAGGAAGGCAGTTCGCCCTTCGGTGTGCTGGAACCACAAGGATATCGAATTGTGGATGAGCCTGATGATCCCATCTTCCGGGCAGCAGTCCTTTCGGGGCCAAGAAAGTGCAGGTTCCTCGGGGAAATCAGTCAGCAGGACAAAAGGGCTGTGCTGGCAGTTCAATGACGCCACATGTAAGTTCGGCTCATCCTGCCGGTTCAAGCACGAGTGCTCGGGCTGCGGAGGGTCACACCCGGTGTCCAGGTGCTACAAACAGAAACGAGGAAGGACTTCGGAGGCTGGCAACAAGAGGGAGGACGCCGGTGAGAATTCTAAGGATGGAACCATTTCTATGTAAGTACCCGCGTACGGAAGATGCTAATTTCTTGCGGCTGGGTTTCACGGACGGTTTCGTTATTCCCAGCCAATGTGCATCGCGGGGTGATGGGCCCCATCGCAATTTAAAATCAGCGTGTGCATTGCCTGAGGTTGTGTCAGAAAAACTAGGGAAGGAAATCAAGGCGGAACGGGTGGCGGGTCCTTTTGATGTTTGCCCGATAGATGGCTTGATAGTCTCTCCCCTGGGTGTTGTCCCTAAGAAGGAACCAGGGTCCGTCCGCCTTATTCATCACCTGTCTTTTCCGAAAGGGTCGTCGGTCAATGACGGTTTGGTGGAGCAAGACATATCTGTGGTATACACGTCATTCGACGTTGCGCTCAGATGGGTTAGAAGGTTGGGGCGTGGTTCCCTCTTAGCCAAAACTGACATTGAGTCAGCTTTTAGATTGTTACCAGTGCACCCTGCTAGTTTTAGGTTATTGGGTATTTACTGGCAGGAGAAGTATTTTGTCGACCTATGCCTTCCCATGGGTTGTTCTATCTCATGTGCATTTTTTGAAAAGTTCAGCTGTTTTGTGGAGTGGGCGGTGAAAGAAGTTTCCGGGGTCCGCTCGGTTATACATTACCTGGACGATTTTTTGTTCATGGGTGCGGCCGGCTCAGCTGATTGTTATTCTGTGTTAGATACGATGTATCAGGTTTGCAGTGATTTTGGGATTCCTCTCGCCCTTTCCAAGACGGAGGGTCCTTCCACGTCGTTAAAGTTTCTGGGGATCCAAATCAATACGGATACCATGGAATGCAGCCTTCCAATAGACAAGGTCAGTGACCTTCGGCTTACTATCCAGGTAATGGCAGGTAGACGAAAAACTACATTGCGGGACCTCCAATCCCTGCTGGGCAAATTGAATTTCGCCTGTAGGATCATGCCAATGGGTCGCATCTTCTGCAGACGCTTGGCAAACGCGACGGCTGGTGCGGTTTCCCCTCATCATCGTATTCGGTTGACGGCGGATATGAGGGATGACTTGAAAGTGTGGCTCACCTTTTTGCAAGACTTTAACGGTAGAGCCTTCTGGATGGAGGAGGAGGTGAGTAACTTTGAGATTGAGTTATTTACTGATGCCTCCGGTGCCCATGGTTTTGGAGTTTTCATGGCAGGTGAGTGGTGCGCGGCCCCTTGGGATCCGTCATGGGTGCAGGCTGGCTTTACGTCCAACATGGTGTTATTGGAACTGTTCCCCATCATTGTGGCGCTTCAATTATGGGGACGGCGCTTGGCTAACAAGCGCATACGTTTCAATTGTGACAACATGGGTGTGGTATTAGCTGTAAACAAATTTTCGGCTTCCTCACCGCCAGTGATTCGAGCAATGAGGCAGTTGGTCCTACTGTGCTTGCAGTTCAATATTTGTATTTTTGCAGTGCATTTGCCTGGGGTTGACAACATCATTGCTGATGCCCTCTCTCGATTCCAGTGGGACAGGTTTCGGGCGGCGGCTCCTACAGCGGAAGAGAGTGGGGTTCCTTGTCCAGGAATGATGTGGACGATTCCTTTCAAATGATTTCCTTGCTGATTTAGAGATCATTGTCGGAGTCGTCATGGGCAGCGTACGCGCCAGTGTGGAAGGCGTGGGACGTTCTGACGGCTCAGGTGGGCGATTGTGCATCTGATGAAGATCGCTCGTGCCTGCTCCTATACTTAGTAGGAAAGAATTTCGCGGAGGGCACATCAGCGGCGGCCATGGCTAAAAAATTGGCGACATTGGCATTCATGTTTAAATATAGGAATCAAAGAGATGTCACGAAGGACTTTAGGGTGATGCAGGCCATGAAGGGCTTCAGGGCCGGTTTGATAAGGAGGGATTCCAGGCGCCCGGTTTCGTTTGAGATACTGGGAAAATTGGTGGCGGCGCTGCAGGGGGTCTGCTATTGCCAACAGGAGGTGGTGCTTTTCAGCACAGCATTCGTGTTAGCCTTCTTTGGGGCTTTTCGGGTGGGCGAGTTGGTTAGCGGTTCAAAAGTTCGGGTGGGGGGCTTTCTCGCTGAGGATGTATCAGTGCAGGACGAATCGGTTTCCATAGTATTGAGGAAATCTAAAACAGATCGGTTCGGTAGGGGTAAGGTGGTTACGCTTTTCAAAGTCGGGGGTTTACTTTGCCCCAGGGAAAACGTTTTACGTTTTCTGCCTCTTAGGCCGGCCTCTTCCCCAGTATTTCTAGCTCACGAGGACGGGTTGCCGCTTACCCGTTTTCAGTTTTCTGCAATTTTGCGTAAGTGCCTGGTTAAGGCCGGGTTTTCTCCCAGCGAATTTGACCCCCACTCTTTTCGTATTGGGGCAGCAACTGAGGCGTCGCGTTGGGGGCTTAGTGAGGAAGTGGTGAAAAGGATAGGACGTTGGGATTCCATGAGATACAGGTCTTATGTTAGAATGCATTTGATGTAGGATAGCTATGTTAATGGAGACCAGTTTTCTCTGGTTCCGGTTCTCCCCTTTTGTTGTTTTGTTTTTTCTTGTCTTGCAGGTCAAACAGCCCTGGTGTGGATATTCGGGCATTCTTATGTCTCTAGAGGGGCGCGAAGAGTTGCGGTCCGCCCGGAGGGGCGCCAGCTGGGATTCCCGAGGCAGGAGGTCCGGATCCGGTGGCTGGGTTTTCCTGGCATGTTGTGGGCTAGGGTTTTGCCCGAAATTAGGAAGTATGCCCAATGGGATAGGGCACCTGACGTGTTGGTATTGCACGTAGGTGGGAATGATGTGGCGAAGAAATCAACCAGGTGCATTATACGGGATATAAAGTTTGACGTCCTTAGACTTAGACGGGAGTTTCCGGCCACGGTTTTAGTGTGGTCTGATGTGATCGCCAGATCCTCTTGGAGGGGGGCTAGATCAGTGCAGAAAGTCAATAGAGCAAGAGTCAAATTAAACAAGGAGGTGGCAAAGTTTGTGAGTCAGAACGGGGGAGTGGCGGTCAGGCACATCGAGTTAGAGAGTGATCTCCATTTGCTACTTAGTAGGGATGGAGTTCATTTGAATGATATAGGGACGGATTTGTGGGCGTTGGGGATAGAGGAGGGTATTCAGAGGGCGCTGAGGGTGTGGGCCTCTCTGGCATGAGGGGTCACGCCAGTTCGTGGTGGAGGGGTAAGGGCTCCAAAAAGTGATCGATTCTGGGGTGATTTGCCTCAGGTGCAAATCTACCTGTGGTGATTAACAACAAGTGAGAGTGTCTCGGTGGGCAAGCAGCTGTCCCTGAGCCGGTGACCGCGGCGGGGGCCGGTTACAGGCTGCTTGCCAGTTATCCTGGATTTCTACAGATGGTGTTTATATGGACCCCTTACCTCAGCTCTCTGAAGTTATCTGTTTTAGTTAATATTGTTAAATAAACGAGCTGCTCTGGCCTATTAAATCCAGCTGGCTGTCCGTGTGGTTATTTGGTTATTCAGGGTTAGGGTGGTTTAATATCCGGGGAGGCTAGGCCACTGACACTATCAAGAAAAGGCCTGGAAGCGTAGGAAAGCGGAGTCTGGAAGGCCACACATGATAGTGTGGCCTGCAGAGGAAGGACAGGGTTAATGGATCAAGGGGGGTGGTTACGGGGAGTGGTGTGAGGTTTGGATAGGAGGCGGGGGGGCGGAGTTTGCCAGTCAGGCTCTAGGAGAGGAAGCTCCCTCCCTCCCTCCCTTATTTTGGTTTGTTGTCTTCATATGTTTTCTTACAGGTTTTGTTCCTCGCTGGACTCTTCGTCATTGCAGCCGGAGGGGTAAGGGCTCCAAAAAGTGATCGATTCTGGGGTGATTTGCCTCAGGTGCAAATCTACCTGTGGTGATTAACAACAAGTGAGAGTGTCTCGGTGGGCAAGCAGCTGTCCCTGAGCCGGTGACCGCGGCGGGGCCGGTTACAGGCTGCTTGCCAGTTATCCTGGATTTCTACAGATGGTGTTTATATGGACCCCTTACCTCAGCTCTCTGAAGTTATCTGTTTTAGTTAATATTGTTAAATAAACGGGCTGCTCTGGCCTATTAAATCCAGCTGGCTGTCCGTGTGGTTATTTGGTTATTCAGGGTTAGGGTGGTTTAATATCCGGGGAGGCTAGGCCACTGACACTATCACGAGGATTCCATGTCACATGATAGCTGCTCTCTTCTACCTACAGGATAAGATGTGTCCTCCTAGCTGATCTGGGAGCGCCGCTCAAATCTACAAACTTCCCAGGAACCCGATAGACACAAAGGCAGTTCCCAGGGTCCAAACCAGTCAGGAGTACACTTCCTCCCAAACCATTTGAAAGAGGTAGTCAGGCCCATGGGAAGAATATGTAATTCCCGGGAATATGAATGAAAGGTTTTCAGCTTTGGGGGTTCCCCCCAGCTTATCAACATAATGGCTAGGAAGAAATGACCTGCTTGCCTTCACATTATTGACAGCCACCATTCTGCCAATAAAAGGACTAGCACCAAAGCTATAAAGCCGATATTAGTGCATCACCAAATAACACCATCACTGTGACTGAGACAGCTGGATATTCTGCGAAGGCCCGCTGGGGATGTCCGGTTAGTGATTAAGTCACTGAGTGGGGCATCATCCATGTACCTTAGTCCTTAGGGACAGAAAGGGAAGTAGTCAGCTACATTGTGACATATACACATCTGCCCCACAGTAGGGATCTCTCTTAGGGCTGTTTCACACAAGAGCTTTTCTGATCACCAGCGCTTTCCAGTGGTTTGAAAAGTGTTTGGACAGTGATATCCTATGGGCTCTTTCACATCAAATTGCTATAAAATCACTCCAGAAGCACTAGCACCTTTTTGTGTGAAACATTCCTTAAAGAGAAGGCGTTTAAAATCTACTATACCCTACTGTGCCATAATATAGCCATACACAAGATTTTTTTTTTTACTCACTTTGATCCAATCATGCTCACAATCTTCCAATCCCCACATGACTAATCTATAAACTTCTGATCCACTGCAGACAGTTTATTGATTTATAGAGTGATTGGGTGCAGTGGTAAAATTTAAGTCTGCATGGCGAGGAGAAGTAGGGGGATTTATGGCCACATACATTTGTACCAACTTATGTGACTGAAGTGATACAATGTGGTATGTCAGTCAATGATTATTCAGCTTTAAAGTGAACCTCCGGACTAAAAATCTACTCAGCAGCACTGAAAAGGCTTGGTGTTTTTTTTTAACAGTTTCACAGCATCAGAACTTTGTTTTTCTTACCCAAGCCTCATTAAGCTGCACAGAAGCTAAGCTCCACCCCATCTAAGAAATCTGGCCGGGCATTTTTTCCCTGATGCTGTGCAAAGCATGATGGGATTTCTGATGTTGTTGTTCTCATTCTGCTGTTTTGGCGCAAATTTTTATTTTTTTTTATTTTGAATTTGAGATTTGAAGCTTAGCGCGTGCAGCTAGGAGGGGTGATCAGGACACAGGGCAGTTGGAACTGTGTCTCATCTCCCTGTCACCTCCTTTCAACCAAAAAGATGGCTGCCCCCATGACATTTTTTTTTTGCTTAGCTGCTCCCAAGGTTTTACATATGTTGTTTTAACTTCGGTTAGGTCACTTGCCCGGAGGTTTGCCTCACCGTGGCGCAAGTGTCTAGTACATTATACTTTGCATGCAAACCATATTGGAAGCTAAAGTTCCTTCTAGTGTAATAAATGTTAGCACTAGTTTTGGATGCAGGGCATGCATTTTTCAGTCTAATAGAGACGGTGTATGCCTATGCGATTAACCATTTAATTGCAGCATGTGTTTAGGGGTGCGCAGCCTTCCCCCCACTTTTTCTCAAAAAGATGGCTGCCCTCATGAAATCACAAACATTTGCTTGTTCTTTTGAAACAGGGTGGGTAAGAGATTATATTACCTATCTATTTTAATTAACATAACTAATTTAACTTAATGACAGTATGTTTGTTTAGGATGAAGTTCCCCTTTAAGTGTGTAACGGTGGTTACCCACAATGCACCTCTGAGGAATATGCAAATTATCTCTGTATGCCCCTGAAGCCAGAATCTGAGGTTCAGCTTGCAAAACAAAGGCACATGAAACATGGCAGAGGGTGGATTTCAGGAAAAAAAATTGGTAGGCTTTCAAACGAGTAGCTTAGACACAATTTGTAAAGCTTATATCAAGGCTTTACAAAGTCACGATTAGGGCATAGTGCAAGTTGGAAAGCAGTAAAGGAAATATACAATATACAGAGTAGACCAAAAGTTAATAAGATACCGAATATAGTATAATAAAGTACAAAAAGAGGGAAAAAAACTGATGAATAAAGAGAAAAAATACACAGAAGAAAACTGGGCAAATATCACTGTATCCCAAAAGCGGATAACTATGCCAGTAGGAAATGTTAAGTGAGAAGAGCACAGGCCTAAGGACTGAATCTTGGGGAATTCCGACAAGGACACAAGTCAGAGAAAATGGATTTCTACTGAAAGAGATCTGGAATGAATGGTCATATAAATAAACAGCAAACTAACAGCAGCGTGGCCAATAGCGGCATAATTCACACAAGTGGTGGATACAGCTGCCCGACCACCATGTGCAACATTACCCCAGCAGCTGATGCCTGGGACCTGGCACAATGAGATTTGGGGGCAGATAAAGTGGGGCGTCATCTAGCTGGTCCACATGGCCTTTGGTTGGTCCATATATTGGTATGCTATAAACATTTTAATGGTATTTGCCTTGTAGTTGCAGAAAGACACATAACAAGATGGGGCTAATTAGTGCTGAAAATCTCTCATCTATAAACCCCTAGTGGAAGCAGAAATCTGCTGCGCTTTGCACAGTCTGAGCCTTCCCAGATCATACTAGAAGCTCACAACATCTTATTTTAGGTTTGGGAAAGATAGGCTCGGGATGGGTGCAGGTGTCTGTGCGACTAGGGTAATAAATACACAGAATGGGAACCGAGGACAGAACAAAACAGGTTTTGACCTTACAAGGATGAATACAAAAACATGTTGTGCTGCCTGACATCACAGTTCATTAAGGAGTGGCAACGCTGGGCTCTGCTTTGTGTGCTTAAGCATATGTTTGGCTAAAACAGACAGCATGATGAATTAGAGATGCGCTTTTTTCTGCATTTAGGAAAGGACAAACACTTCTATGATCCATACATACATTGTAATGTACAGTTCATCTGAATTCTGTTAACACTGCAAGGTGATCTTCACAGTACAGATGGTTAACCATTCAAGTGTGTGTAAGTCGAGGATAATTTGAGGTCGGACAAGCGAGTAAAAAAAAAAAGTAAAATATATATTACTTTCTATCAGAAGGACCTGACAGTATGACATCACAGGATGACAGTGACATCATTACTAGTGATAAGGGACTGAATTCTGCTCTGCATCTCAATTTGCTAAACTAATGTAAAAAAAAGGAACATTTCAAATAACAAAAATTAAAACAAACCTGAAGTGAAAATAAACTGATGATATGATGAATTGTAAGTGTAGTACAGCTAAGAAATAGACCATTAGCAACAAAGAAGAGAGTCCCATGTTGTTTTCCAGTACAGGAAGAGATAAAAAAAAAACTACAGTTGTTATCTAAAAGATGCAAAAGAGCTTCTCTGAGCTATTCGACCTACTACTGGGTCGATTACAGTCCTGTTTTCTGAAGCACTTAAACAGCGAATAAACAGTGAGAAACCATTTGAGATACGGTTTTGCTACAGCAGAGTTCAAAGGGTAATCATTTCTGCTTTGTTTTACAGCTTAAAATACAGTGGGGTTTTAAAACTGCAACTGTGACAGAATGATGCAATGTTTTAAAAAAAAAAAGGAGAAGAAGCTATATAACTGAAAAGTAAAATATGAGACTCTTTTCTTTGCTACGAGTGTTTTATTCTTTATCCATACTACACATACAATTCAATATATCATACTTTCTTTTTTTTTTTTTTTTGCTCGATGTTTGCTTTAAAGAGACTCTGTAAAAAAAATTGCATCCTGTTTTTTATCATCCTACAAGTTCCAAAAGCTATTCTAATGTGTTCTGGCTTACTGCAGCACTTTCTACTATCACAGTCTCTGTAATAAATCAATGTATCTTTCCCCTGTCAGACTTGTCCGCCTGTGTCTGGAAGGCTGCCAAGTTCTTCAGTGTTGTGGTTCTGCTATGAACTCCCCCTTCCAGACCCCTCTATGCACACTGCCTGTGTATTATTTAGATAAGGGCAGCTTCTCTCTTCTCTCTTATATTTTACAAGCTGGATAAATCGTCCTCTGAGCTGGCTGGGCTTTCACATACTGAGGAATTACAGACAAGGGCAAAGCTGTTTGCAGGAAGAAATGAGCAGCCTGAAACTTCAGTGCATAAGAGCTGAAGGGGGAAAGAAACACACGAATGATCTCTTGAGATTCAAAAGGAAGGATGTATACAGCCTGCTTGTGTATGGATGTATTTTCTATGTGTGGACATACTGTACATCAACCTACTTCCTGTTTTGGTGGCCATTTTGTTTGTTTATAAACAAACATTATAAAACTGTTTTTAACCACCTTAGCGGTATGGACGAGCTCAGCTCGTCCATTACCACCAGAGGGTGCCGCTCAGGCCCTGCTGGGCCGATTCGGATGAAATAAAAAGCAGCACACGCAGCCGGCACTTTGCCAGCCGCGTGTGCTGCCTGATCGCCGCCGCTCTGCGGCGATCCGCCGCGAGCAGCGGCGAAAGAGGGTCCCCCCAGCCGCCTGAGCCCTGCGCAGCCGGAACAAATCGGAGGCGGCAGACGTCAGGACGTCGGCTGACGTCCATGACGTCACTCCGCTCGTCGCCATGGCGACGAGGAAAGCCAAACAAGGAAGGCTGCTCATTGCAGCCTTCCTTGTTACTTATGCTTGCTGGAGGCGATCGGAAGAACACCTCCGGAGCGCCCTCTAGTGGGCTTTCATGCAGCCAACTTTCAGTTGGCTGCATGAAATAGTTTTTTTTTAATTTAAAAAAACCCTCCCGCAGCCGCCCTGGCGATCTCAATAGAACGCCAGGGTGGTTAACCACTTTTAATGCGGCGAGGAGCAGCGAAATTGTGACAGAGGGTAATAGGAGATGTCCCCTAACGCACTGGTATGTTTACTTTTGTGCGATTTTAACAATACAGATTCTCTTTAAAGAAAGCACAAGGTAGACTGATGAAATAAAAAAAAAAAATAGGCTACCTGATCCGGGGGGCTGAGCAGATCAGGTAGCCTCCAAGACCGCCACTCTGGCCCACTTTCACTTTCGTGATCTCTGGGTCACAACACTGGTATGAGAGATTCATTCTTTCATTCACAGCGTGCAAGGAGGCAGGGGAGTGGCAGGGCGCACAGCATGGGGGAGAGAGCAGCCCAATGGCAGTTTTGGAAACCCTGCAAGAACACCACCAACAGGTGTTTTGAACAGGGAATCCCTCTCCCACATGTTTACAAATACAAATATTGTCGCTAATCTCGGGAGGCTGTAGCGTGGGGGGGGGGGGGGGGGGAGAGAGAGCGGTGGTGTGGGGACACAGAGGCATGTCATGAGGCAGAGAACATGCCCCTATGTCCCATCCTCGGGTTCTCTTTAAAAGAAAACTTAAGTGTCCTAAAAAAATGACTTGTACTCACCCGGGGCTCTCCTCAGCCCCCTGCAGCTGAACGGTGCCCTCGCCGTGTCTCTCCGATGCAGCTGGACTCACCGGCGGCCACTTCCGGTTTCGCCGCGTTCCCGGCCGCAATAGCATTAAAGAAGGCGCTATTGCGGCCGGGAACGCGGCTAATTAGCCGCGTTCCCAGCCTGTCGGCCGGTGACTGCGAAACCGGAAGTGGCCGCCGGCGAGTCCAGCTGCATCGGAGAGACACGGCGAGGGCACCGTTCAGCTGCAGGGGGCTGAGGGGAGCCCCGGGTGAGTACAAGTCATTTTTTTTAGGACACTTAAGTATTCCTTTAAGGACTTTAGGGTGGAAGGCAATGTATGTCCAGGATGTTTTAATAAGACTAAACAAGGCTGGAGAATAATGAAAAATCCAAATAAGGAAACTGAGCCTGTAATTATTATATTCCCAGTTATAAGGCACTGATTTTGCATACTTTAATTAGCCCCTCCTCCCCATTAGAGTAGGAGTAGGTGTGTAAAATGGTCCTAAATATCTTTATTTTGTTGTAAACTGTGGTGATCACTTGACTATTTTTGTGACTTGTAGATCCCTATTGACCACACTGCTCTACTTTGCAGACTGAGGAGAGTTGTAGCATCAAAAATCCACTCCCCTTTATTGACAACAAGCCGCCACATCCTCCCTTTCCTGATTGGGATGCGTGATGAGTGGCAGCTTAGCCACGCCTACCTTTCCAGTAATCAGCACTGAACAGAGGATCGAGAATGTTCAACCATCAGAGCACAGCCGTGATCATGTGACAACCAATGTTTAACATGAAATAAAGGTGTTTTGGACCAGATAGATGAGTCAAATAGATCATTTCCAACAAGTCAGATCTGATTTCCTATCGGTTTTCTAAATGATTTTGTATAGAAGTGATCCAAAATCGATCAGAAAAAAAACAAAAACAAAAAAAACAATCGGAAATCAGATGGGACCTGTTGGAAATAATCGGTTTGACCCATCTATCTGACAGGAAATTGCATGGTGTGTACTAGGCATTAGACCCTTATGCATTTATTGCTAATTTAGTGGGAAAGAGGGTGAGGCCTCTAGTTCAACAATTTACCTGGACAGGAATTTTTAATTATTGTCACCATGGGCAAACTAACTTGTGTCAGTGTACATGACAGGTCTTCTTTCTGCAGAAACCAGACCAGTAATATCATAGCTCCACACTGTCCCTTTTTCAGAGGGACAGTCTCTTTGGGAACCCAGTCCCTCTGTCAGGACGGATGTACAGATCTGATTAAATATATGCATTTTTCTACTGAAAAATGTGTTTAACTCTAAACTTTATTCCCAATTTCCCATCATTTAAATTGATATATTTCTTATTATATGTTAAAATGAAGGAAAACTAATGATCATAGAAAGGCTCAGTGTGGTTTAAAGGAGTACTGTAGGGAGCATAGGGGAAAAAAAGAGTTGAACTTACCTGGGACTTCTAATGATCCCCCGCAGACGTTCTGTGCCTTTGTAGCCACTCGTCGATGCTCCAGTCCCTGCCTCCGATTCACTTCCGAAATTTGCCACTTTGCCTGCACGGCCTTCTCGTCACTTCTGCTGACGTCATGGGAGCGTACTGTGCAGGCGCGGTATGGCCTGCGCAGTGTGCTCAAAGGGACGTCAGCGGGATTGAAGAGAAGGCTGTGCAGGCACAGTGGTTTTGCAACTTTAAAGTCACAAATTCCAGAAGTGAACCAGCGGCGGGGACCAGAGCATCGGTGACTATTAGAAGCCCCAGGTAAGTTCAACTTTTTCTCTTTTGCCCCCTACAGTAATCCTTTGAATTATAAAAATACATATTTTGCTTCTGAATCGTTTGTGAATGCATAACTAGGGGTCTGGTTGAAGGCGTGATTAGGGCTGTGACAGGGGTTTGTCTTAAAGTGTCACTCCCTCCTTCTTATCTCACAATGTTAAGGGGTATGAGTAATATGTATTATGTGCAGCAGAAGTCTGGTTATATAGTAGGTAGCTTAAAGAGACACTGAAGCGAAAAAAAATATATGAATTAATGAATTGGTTGTGTACTATGAATAATTACTAGAAGATTAGCAGCAAAGAAAATATTCTCATATTTTTATTTTCATGTATATAGTGTTTTTTCTAACATTGCATCATTCTCTAATATGTGCAGATTACACAACACTCATCATTCAAAATGATTCTTTCAGAGCAGTCTGTGAACTAATGACCTCTCCTCTGCCAGAGGAAAAGTAAATAGTTAACTAACAGTTGAGATAATAAAAGTCAGAAAACAGCCCTCTCCACGACTTTGAAAGTCGTAGAGATAATGGCTTGTTTGCATAGAGATAACAACTGGAGTTTCTTAACTCTTCCTGTACTGGAAACAATTACACTGATGTATCTGATTTTAATGTTTTATTTCTTAGCTATACTACACATACAAATCATAATATCATAGGTTTTTTTTCGCTTCAGTGTCTCTTTAACTTCTGTTGTCTTGTAACAAGCGCAGCTGCTGGGATGCATCAAGGATCACTTTCTGTTTACCTCCACAGAGAGTCAAAGGCCCTTATCTAATTAACATCTGAGTTATCTCCTAGGAGATAATTTTTCATCCTATCTAAAATAAAAAACAAACAAACAAAAAAATAAGCTTTTCAGTGCTTAGCAATTGAAAAAGTACTAAAAAAATATAAAAAATAAAGATCATCTCTTGCTTGGTGGGAGTTTTTAGGTCATGTTTCGATTGAAATCACTAAGCTGTATCCGAGTCGCATGCGATAGAAAAATGCAAGTGATGCATGCTGCATATTTCCGCACATTGCATCCGAATCCCCATAGTCATGCATGGCACTGCTATAGAGATTCAAATGTAAATTCGCTTCAGCACGGGTGCTGCGTCCATCACAGAAACTGGCACTCCTGTGGAAACCCAGCCTAAAGGTATTTTATTGTTAAGGTTTGAAAAGATCTCTTTCAACAAAACGTAGCATAAAAGTTATAGCATATGGGTCAAAGTCTCTACCTTATCCTGAAAATAATAATTAAGATGTGAAAGGCTGAATATACAACAGGAAGTCTAGTGACCGCAAGAAGCCTTTTTGAGGGGTTGCTCCACGTAGGTGTCATTTTATTGGACTGGTCACACCTGCAGCAGTTAGCAAGAGTCACCATTTAGTGTCCTAATATAATGTAACAGCAGTAACACTATGGTTTGGGCAGCTTCCTCACATTTGTTTTTTCAGCAACGTACCACATGATGTTAGCTGCAGCGAAACACACAAACCTTGCGAAGAAGGATGGATGATTAAACCACACTTTCCTTCCTGCCACAAGATCTGTCGTCTGGTAACAGCTCAGCATCAACTCATCTCTTACTTTCATGGGAACTTCAGTCTAAAACCACTTTTTCCACTCTCGTTTCTCTTCCTTTCTTGTAACGGGGCAAGTTCTGCTCCCTCTCGCGTGTATTTAGCACTGTGATTTTTGCTGTGTTTACAGACACAGTGGGGATCAGGTGCTTCCCGTGACGTGAGCTCCTGAGCGTTGTGTGCTTTTTATTTACTTCATTTAAAGGAAACATATACTTGAAGAAATATGGAGAACTCTATTGAGACCCAACATCCAATTTAAAAAAAGTCTGCTTGCCTGGTTGTCATGCGCACTGTGAATGTTGCATAGGTCGTGTATTGCAGTGCGGTAAGCTACACCGAACCACAATGCACCACTGTAAATGAGGCCTAATGCCTGGTACACACTATGCAATTTCCCTTCAGATAGGTGGGTTGATAGATCATTTCCGAGAGAGCTGATCGGACTTCTGATTGTTTTTCTCATCGATTTTCTGATCACTTCTATGGAAATTGATCAGAAAAACAATAGGAAATCATATTGGACCTGTCGGAAATTATTTATTCGACCCATCTATCTGACGGGAAATTGCATGATGTGTACCAGGCGTAAGGCCAGCATTGGTTTGGGGAGATTGTTGTGTATTTTTGACACTTTTATGCTTGAGCTATGTGGGAGGTCTGCTGCAACTGATTAGCGGATGGTCATTCCACACAGGTGATAGATCAGCTGGCCTTGCCACTACTACTAATCTCATCTCCCACTTTTTTCCTAAACTTCCCAATCCATATAACCTTGACTGTTCTATCAATGATTTGGGCAATATGTTTTGTTGGTTTCATTGCAAGAGATCTTGTGCAAGTTGTTGATGTTAGATGTTTTGGCTATTGCTAACTTACAGAGTGTCGACAGAGATTTACATTAAGGGTTGTTCGGAATAGGTCACAGGATTGGGGAAGTATTTGACATTGGGAAGGAGGGGTCTTATCAAAAGGTTATGGAACAGGAATTGGGTTATGGGTCTTCCTATGGGAAATAATTTTCTACGTTGATGGAAGGTGGTTATGGGTAGATTATGACGGTACAATAGCATTTAAGGGTGGAGGTATGGCTAGGTTTTATAGGGGGAATAGTACTGGTATTTCCCATTCGAAGAGAGGTATCTTATGCCTTGGTTATCGAATTACCAATTGGAAATAATATTCTACATTGGGGAAGGGAGTTACGGTTAGTTTATAAAGGGACAATAGCATTTTAGGTTGAGAAAGGGGGGCATGGCTAGGTTTTAGAGGGGGAATCATTATGTCTTTACCACCACCCTTTAGATTGTAAGCCTCTGGCAGGGCCCTCTGTCCTAATGTTTCCAACTTGATCATGCACCCTTCATTGTCAGGAACCCCCTCACAGACTAAAAAGATTGTGATCCATTCTACCAAAACACATTCAGCTCTCGTTACCAAAGACATAAAACCCCGCATGATCCTGTTTCTTGTCGTAAGCTCCTTGTATGTTCCACCTTGTATGTTAACCACATCCATATATTGTACAGCACTGCATAATATGTTGGCACTTTATGAATACAATAAATAATACAAGTAAATAATACTTCACATTGGTAGGGAGGTATCTTATGCCTAGGTTATCGGGTTACTATTTGGAAATAATATTCTACATTGGGGGAGGGAGATTGGGGGGTTATGACTTGTTTATGGAGACACAATTTACACAGAACCTCTCAGAAGACTGTGCTGACAGCTCTTGTGCCAGAAGACAAAAAAAAAAGGTTGGCCAAGCTAACATGTAGACAGCCAAGGGTCAGGCCAGGTCAAAGGTGGTACAACTATCAGGGTATCTATGTAATTTTTAACATCGATTTAACAATTACAACAAAACAATTTCAGGCCTGTGACCCTGACATCCGTGGTCATGAAGACCTTTGAAAGAGTCGTCCTGTCCCTCCTCAAACACACCACATTGGACCGACTGGATCCACTCCAGTTTGCGTACAGAACAAACAGGTCCACCGATGATGCCATCAATATGTGCCTGGAGTTTATCACGGATCACCTGGACAGGCCAGACTCGTATGCTAGAGTCCTTCTCCTGGACTTCAGTTCGGCCTTTAATACAATCTGCCCCCGCATCCTGCAGGACAATCTCACGGAACTCAATGTCCACCCAACTCTCCGCCTTTGGATTACAGACTTTCTCTCAAACAGGTCCCAGGTTGTCAAACTGGGCGAGATCCCCTCCAGTCCCAGAGTGACCAACATAGGAGCCCCCCAGGGCTGTGTCCTGTCACCATTCCTGTTCTCTCTTTACACCAACAACTGCACTTCCACTGGTAACTCTGTCAAAGTCATCAAATTTGCGGACGACACTACAATTGTTGGCCTGGTCAGTAAGGGCGATGAGCAGGCCTACCGACAGGAGGTAGACAGAGTCTGCAATTGGTGCAGAGAGAACAGGCTAGTCTTAAACACAACCAAAACCGTTGAGATGGTCATTGACTTCAGGAAACATGCCACTAACCCACCCCCAATCTATATCGACGGATCTGAAGTCGCAAGGGTATCCAGTGTCCGCCTCCTGGGCACAACCATCTCTGATGACCTGACCTGGAGGACAAACACCATCTCAACTCAGAAGAAGGCGCAGCAAAGACTCTTCTTTCTACGCCAACTAAAGAAGTTTGGCATGGCCCAGGAGCTTCTGAGATCCTTCTACTCCGCCACCATTGAGTCGGTCCTTTGCTCATCCATCCTGGTCTGGTACGCTAGCTCCTCCGCCAGTGACAGATACAAAATTCAGAGGGTCATCAGCTCAGCGGAAAGAACAATTGGGAAACCTCTACCCCCCCTTAGATCTCATCCACAACACTAGACTGCTCTCCAGAGCAATGAAAATCGCTGGCGACCTCTCCCACCCAGGTCACAGCCTCTTTAGCCGGCACAAATCGGGCCGGAGGTTCCAGTCCATCTCATCCAGGACTACAAGACGCAGGAACACTTTTTTCCCCACGGCCGTTAGACTCTTGAACTCTGCCCTCTCCACAAACCTTTCCCCCCCGTAGCCGTCTACAGACTGTCATCTGACCATGTTGCTGCAGCCCTGATCACTGTTCTTGCTATAGTGCATTAGTACTACTCTTTACCTTCTGTAACATGTTGCTGACTCTGTAAACTTGTGTTGTCTTACCAATGTCATGTTACTTTTACTGTGCCATATCTCCGTGCCAAATCCAATTCCGGGCACGGTCCAGCCGTGCTTGGCGAAATAAAGAGATTCTGATTCTGATTCTGATCAATAACTTGCCCTTAATCTACCAAAAATGATAGAACCAAATACATACACAATTCTTGTTTCAATACACAGTAAGGAAGCAAGGATACTATATTACATATATATCCTCTTGCTATTAATTTGTGTCTGTGCTCAGTGTTACTACGATAGAAAAGAAAAATCTGTATTTTCCTAAAAAAAATAATAATAAAAATAGTTCTTCCTCGATGCCAGTAGCTTCCTGTCTGACCCAGCCTGGCTGCAAGGCAAATTGCATTAGAAAATGACATGCTATTCATCTCCCGAGTAGTTGCAGGAACATTTAGCTAATTAAATGATTAATAAATTTAACACTGCTTTATAATTTCATTTGGCCGTGTATGAAATCGCACGCAGGACTGCGTGTGCACCCAATGAGATTAGGTGGGAGTTGAGGGTTTCACGGGCTGCCCTGATAATTGAGATTAGTCTATTACTACCGTGACCTTTTTTCACTTTTATATTCTCTTGTTAAAGTGAAATAAAATTTTATTCACTTTTAAGGAATATTTACTCTGATCCGGGTGACATCAGGTAGGAGCAAGCTGGGGACTGCAATTTTTTTTTCTTTAACTCCTCGGAAAAATATGTAACAGCTACAAGAGCATCGTCAAAAAAAAGTGCTAAATAAATTCAGAGTGAACTAGCGGCACTAGATAAAATTTCATTTAACAACGCCATAAAGCAAATTTATTTTAGAATATTAGAGCATCATTCTTAGATGACGACAATAATTCTTAATATTTCCACTGCCAGCAAATGGAGGGGAAGACAGAGAATCCAAAGGATACTGCTGCCAAGCACTTGCTGCAGATATTCCCATGATGCTTTGCTAAGGGAACAGAGGGCTACATTACATTCTATATTTTAAAAATATTGTGTGTGGCTAAAGATTTGGACTTAAAGGGACAGTATTGTAACAAGTAGCCTATTAAATGCCAGGACACATTTTGAAAGGGCTTCTATGAGAAAAGCCTTTTCCGTGACTTATGCCTCATGTTGATTAAAGCAGAGCTCCCCAACCCTGTCCTCAAGTACCATCAACAGTACATGTTTTGCAGGAAACTACAAACATTCACAGGTGAGGCAATTAGTGTCTCAGCAGAGCGGATTACCTACCTCTGTGGATTTCCACAAAACATGCACTGCTGGTGGGCCTTGAGGACAGGGTTGGGGATGGGGAACATTAGGGACATCAAAAGCCTTATACCCGCCTCCATCAAACCTTATTAACAATGACAAAAAATAATTGGTCAAAGGATCCTATAAGCTTTGTAAGATCTTTATAGCAACCAGTCACAGTCTGGTCCACAAAGCCTTGACAAAGGGGATCTTTTGTGGCTCCGAAACAATTCCTGGATTTTTAAACATATTAGTTATTCTGGATTTGAAATCCGTGGTTTGCAGATTATGGGCTTAATTCATTAAGCTGTGCTACTAATGCACAATTAACTGACATAGTAGTGGCCGCTAGTAAAGTATCGCTCAGTGGCCGTTTGAGGCCACCCGCGCAAGCGCAGTAGCCACGAGCTTCGTGCTACTGTGCATGCGCAGGCGGGTGGGCTCGTGCAGCTATTGCGTGCGCGCAAACCAGGAAGAGGAGCTGCACGGCCCCGATGTGAAGGGGTGCCGCACACAGCAATGGAGGGGCTGCGCTCAGCAGCGGGGGGTTTGATAGCACCAAGGGAAGCCTAATTAGGATCCTGAGGCTTCCCTCTCTAATAGTAAGTGTCAGATTTTGAACCCTGGTTTGCTTTAAGGACCAGCACTTTTTTTTTTATTATTAATTTCTCACTTCCTGATCACTGTGAATGGCTCATAGTGATCAGGCAGTCAGGAGCCAATGAAAATGGCTCATGACCAAGGTACGGAACTCAGCTGTCTTTAGACAGCACAATCGCATCCCCTGCACGTGGCAACTACGCTGCATCAGGCTTAGGCAGTCATAAGTGTGCAGCAGTCCTGCAGGTTACTACGCATTGGGAGTTACGTAGAGCACTAGTCAAGCACTTGAGTTTTAACTGTACACTCACTGCCCCTTTGCATGGGCCAAGCGAAGAGCAGGACCCCACCCTGTTTTGTTTTTTCATAAAAAGAATAAAACTCTGTAAAAGGATACATGCAATAAACATCATGGAAGGATGAATATTCTTCACCATGAAACCCCCTCCTCTGTGTGTCGTCTGTTTTTAATTCACTACTGTTTTTTTTTTAAACATTTCATGAATCTTTTTACAATGTAATTTGACTTCCACATCATGTTAAAAAAATCTATTATGGAAAGGTAAATACTAAAAAAAAAAATTCACTGTGAAATCTAAACACAACAGCTTGGAAATGGAGGTTATAATCTATAGCGCAAAGTCTTAGTTTTCCTCATTTCCCCCGGCAAGGAATGGTTCAGTCTGGTAGACCCCCTTGTCCTTTGCTGTACTCGTCGAGACACAGATTCTTGGAACCGATAGATCTTCATCAAGATTCTCGTCTCTCCAGCCAAGAGAAAGTATATTTTCATCAATACCTATAGTTCTGTGATTAAAATTTAATGCCATTTCACTGGAACCTATGTGCCCCATCCGTGAGCCTTTACGTAGCACAAACAGCGATATTGTATATTCTGTCTGTTACTCAGGAAGATCTATGCACTCAATGACTGCATATAAAAATAACATGACTTGTGTACACTTGAGAAATGTATTTCTGGATGGTGGAAGATTTAACTCTTCCTTGGCCCTCGCTTCCTCTCTGGATTTTAAAGAGAATTTTAATTTATACAGCTTGCGGTCAAGGGTCCTGAGAGCCATCATAGACCCCGGGCAAGACAACATTCCTAGATCCCTTGAATGCAGGATGGGCAGCTAATGACATTCTTGCCTGGTGACATTACTGGGGGGAGGGTGGATTATGGAGTAGATTCCAAATACTGTATTGACAGCAACTGTGCAGTTACAAAAGTCTATTGACTCGTAGAATTAGTACTTGCTTAGCACATGTATGTACGCGTCGCTGGTGAGATGGGTGCAGGCAGGGCTGGTTCTAGACTTTGTGCCGCCTGAGACAAAGTTGTGAGGATGCTGCGCCTCCCCTCCCCCAATAGGTAGCCTAGAGGGGTAGCAGCCAGGAAGGGGAAGCAGCGGGCACAGTGGTGGGGATGGTATACTTCAGTGGGTGGAATTGCAGGAAGTGATGCAGCGAGCGGTGGAACGCAAGGAAATATGAGAGTAATTGCTTCCCTGCTTGCTGCAGGCTCTACATTTTGCAAAAATAGCTGGAGGGGGAGCACGGATGGGGGAGCCCCAGGTGAGGGAGGGGGGAGTCTGACCCCCCTCCCCACCGCTGTGCCCGCTGCTCCCCCTTCCTGCCTGCTACCTCCTCCAGCTAGGCGGCCTCCCCAAACCACGGCCAGGTGGTTGCCGCCTGAGAAACGCGCCTCACCCCGCCTCATGGGCGGCCCGGGGCTGGGTGCAGGGTGAGCTGAATGACGACAGCGTTAAATACTATTCCCCTCAGAGTTGTCGCAACTCGGAGGGAGATGTAATTCAGAGCATTCCGCATTGATGCATCTGCCAGCAGTAAAGATGTTGCCACCTGTGATACATTTGTGAATGTAAATCGAGGAGAGGAAAGATTTTACAATGGGCAAACACTGACTAAATCATTTATAAAGTAATATTGGTAAAAAATAAGCCATTATATTCTCTAGGCTACTTTCAGTAAAGTTCCTCTTTAAATTGTACCTGAGGGGACATGTGACATGATGAGATAAACGTGTATGTACAGTACAAAACATTAATAACCAGACTGTTTCACTGGCTTTATTTTGCTGCCAGAAAGTTAATTTCTAGGCATGGAAGTGACAGCTTCTGTTTTGTTGGTAGCTTGTTGGGAATACAGTAAGCATCATTGATAAGCAAATTACAGCCATAAAAGTTTTCCTGGCAGAATACAACTTCTGAGGGCAAGGGGAGATAGAATACATGAACTACTGACCTTTTTCTAACTCTGGGACACTTAATAGGCTGACACTGGTTAGAGACAGTAAAACATTCAACCTACTTTGTTAATGTTTAGATGTAAAAGAAAACCATGGGATACATAACCTCCCTGGTGGTAACCCCGAGCTACACTCGGGGTAGCCGCCGCAGAGGAATTTTCTGACCCGGGAGGGATTTTTAAATGAAAGTTGTTGTAGCATTTGTAGCTAGCACTTTGTCCCCCAAGTCCCTGCGCTCTATTTTGATCGCCGACGTTATACGTCCCCCCCCCCCCTGGATCCCGCGATGGCCTCTCCAGTCAGCTCCAGGTTTCGCTATGGGGAGGATCGGGATTGCGCACGACGTCTATGACGTCAAACGTCATGTTCGATCGTCGCCATAGAGACGACTGAAGCTCATTGGGGAGGCTGCCGCTCTTGCAGGATCGCGGCTAGGTAACGTATAGCAGCGGTAATCATGGGGATCAGAAGGGTGCGGGGGGACTTGGGGGATAATGGTAGCTAGCCTAGTGCTAGCTACAAAGGCTACAACAACTTTCATTCAAAAAATCCCTCCCGCGGACGCAGCCTCAGAAACTGCGTACCGCCAGGGAGGTTAAAATAGTCATTTTTAGGACTACAAGGATAAATATAATTGTTTATCTCATCAGTTTATTTTCACTTCGGGTTCACTTTAATAGCACATTATAGGTAAGTGATCCCATTAAGACACTTAGCTTCACAGGCTAGGCTTCGAATATAAGAGCTTAGTGTTTATTAAGAAACAAGACTGCAGCCAGAGATTTTCAGCATGAAACAAGTTACGTTAACTCTTGTAGGACACGGATTCCCCACGGAACACTGCTACACTCAATGAGAGGAGGCATCGTTCATCCAGCCCTACGTCACAGCCACTATTAGCATGCTTACGCTGTCTTAATGCAATCACAGGCACTTCTCATTTGCAAGCGGCCAGTCCCCACCGCACATCTCCACAGATCTGAAGCAGTAATTTTGTAATTCTTGACTTGCCGTTGACGTGAAAACGTGTAAGTAATTAGATTGGTAGAATGGCTGCCTTTACTTGACAACATCTGCATACAACACACTGCATATGCTGCGCCCTTGTAAATTCTATTGATTTTTACTCCAAAAACTCACAGTGACAGATGGGTCTTCATAAATTTCAAGAGGCGGCATTACAGAAACGGCAAAATTAATGGCTTAAAAACTTCCAGACGGAGCAGTCGCAGTTACGCTTATTTTAAAGGAACCTGTCCTTGTGTGGCCTTCATACATCTATGAACATGCTTATCAGGGAAGAACAGTATACGTTAAAAGCAAACCTCTTCAAGCCTAAGCCAGCAGATGTTGCCTTGTGGAGTACGCAGCTTATAGTACACTCAGAATCACACAGCTCTTTTCCTGTATTCACTTTCACTTACAAGCTGACTGCTGGTTTTAAGGTAGTTACCCAGGGCACAAAAATGCTGAACAGGTGCTTCATCAGGCCAAAACCAGCATACAGATGCTAGCTGCTTCCATTACACAGGCATTTAAAGGGACTCCGAGCTCAGCGAAAAAAGTAAAGTTGTACTCACCAGGGTCTTTCTCCAGCCCAGTGCTGGTCGGGAGGTCCCACGCCGGCGTCCTGGCTCCTCTCCTTCACCCCGCTCCGGTATGGCTGACAGGCCGCAGCCCGGGCGACACTCGGTGGAGTGTCGGGCTGCAGCTTCCGCGTATGACGCGGATTACGTCACACGCCGGCCGCCTCGCGTCATCACGGCGGCCGGCGTGAAAGTACTGCGCATGCGCGATTAAAGCGCGCATGCGCAGTACTTTCACGCCGGCCGCCGTGATGACGCGAGGCGGCCGGCGTGTGACGTAATCCGCGTCATACGCGGAAGCTGCAGCCCGACACTCCACCGAGTGTCGCCCGGGCTGCGGCCTGTCAGCCATACCGGAGCGGGGTGAAGGAGAGGAGCCAGGACGCCGGCGTGGGACCTCCCGACCAGCACTGGGCTGGAGAAAGACCCTGGTGAGTACAACTTTACTTTTTTCGCTGAGCTCGGAGTCCCTTTAAATTAAACTACATCCTGCTTCAGAAAAAAAAGCTTCATATAAGTCTGCACACTTAATATACAGATTGCAAGGTAGGGTGACCAGACACCCTAAAAAAGAAGAACACGGAGACAACGGGAGCCCAAATGATGCAGTATGTCAAAAGAAGAGTGATGGAAAACAAAAAGGATTAGAGTACGAAGGAAGGTTGCACAAGGGGCAACCAACCGCTAAAAGCAGGTGGAGATCTATTACCCAATTCCACTCGGGTGGCCGGCTGGAGCTGAATGTGGTTGCACTCTCGGGGAAAACAACAAAAGGTCCTATTGATGGCAAAGCCACTGGGTACCGATGTACACCCCTCCCCAAGGAGGTTGAAAAACACAAAGTATGTGGCTCTTATATACATCTGGCACTTTATTTGGCCTGAGGAAATGGGTGCAGACCCACAAAACACGTTGCCTGTGCTTAACTCTTTTGTCTTATGCACAGGACCTATTCATAACAAAGCGTGCTTATGGCACACTTCAACCCCCCCATACCCACTCCCAAAGGAAAGTGCAGAAAAATGAACAGAGCAGAACTGTTCAGTTCCCACTAGTTCTCAACTGGTGACCCACTTACCCATATGAAGAAACACAATAGTTGGGCGGTGAGCAGACAGCCAGTTAGGGGAACATTGGTGCTTACTTACTACATGCAGCATCAGACTGAACGTAGCCAATATCAAAACAATGTGGCACTAGTCTACTTATCAGCAGGAAACCTCAGAAGGAACAATTTTCACACAATCACAACACCCTCTATAAGCGTTGCAATTGGCGTAATAGCGTGAGGGTAGTTTAATACAACCTATCCAAAACCTTTTAAAGTTTGAGAGGTTGCCATCCACCCAATCACATTAGCAGAATTTCCCTTTGATATTTTTCGCTGGCCCTCCTCAAGTAGACTAGCACATTCAATGTTTATTATATTTGTATTATTATCTTTTATTTATGAAACTCAGAAGAGAGGTGGAAACGGCACTGTAGCTGTATGATGTGGACATTATCATTGCACCGTTCACCTTCCTGGTGTTCTGAATGAGCTAGGCTCGTCCAGAGACGCCGGAGGTCACCGCTCAGGCCCCGCTGAGCCGATTTGAATATTTAAAAAAAAAAAAAAAAACATGAATCAAGCACTTTGCTTGCTGCGTGCTGTACCTGATCGCCGCCGATCCGCCGCGATACAACTTCCCCCCCAGACCCCGTGCGCTGCCTGGCCAATCAGTGCCAGGCAGCGCTGAGGGGTGGATCGGGACTCCCTGTGATGTCATGATGTCGATGACATCACGACGTTCATCGCCATGGCGACGGGGGAAGCCCTCCTGGAAATCCCGTTCAGAACGGGATTTCCGGACGGGTGGTTGCGCCGGCGGCGAGCGGACAACAGGGAGGGACGCCGCAGGAAGGGGGGAATCATGTAGCTAGAGCTAGGCTAGCTACATGGTAAATTAAAAAAAAATGTGCAAAAAACGTTCCCACAGCCGCAGGGCCGCGGGAATCAGAACGCCGGGCAGGTTAAAGGACCAGTGTCACGAATTATTTTTTTTTACAAATAGATACCTTTAGACCTTCAGAGCGTCCCGTCTGCGCAGGCACCTATTGAGGCTTTAGGGCGGCATAGACTGCGCATGTGCACAAGTCTCTAAAGCCTCAATAGGTTTTGAGGAGGGGACTCTGAAGGTCACCTCCGCAGGCTTCCTATGTGGACAGCGTCACCTATCAATATGATAGGCGCTCCCGTTGTGTCTACGAGCGGCTATTTCAGCGCTCGTTTGGAGCTGCCGATGGAGGCAGGGGTGAGAGCGGTATGCCTACATTCCAACTGCCGCTTGTACACTCCTATACTATGTAAGTCTACCCTACGTCACCATCGCCAAACCAGGGGAGAATAAATAATTAAGTTTTTATTTTTCATACTACTCAAAAAAAAAAAAAAAAAGCTTGTAACTACTACTCACATTACACCAGCACTAAAGGTATCTATTTGTAAAAAAAAAACAAAAAAAAAAAAAACATTTGTGACACTGGTCCTTTAAGTTTGTCACCTTTTGTGGTGGGCTCAGGACAATTTAAAGGATTATAAAATACTATCGGTTAAAGGGTTTGTGTTTATTAAATATGCACTATTGCTATATAGTCTCTTACTGGGTACCACCGGGGAATGGTGAAGCAGTGGGTGACGATAGTCTTTTTATTTAAAATATTAAGCATCTGTTTACATTTTTATTTTCAACTTTAACCACAAATTCTGTTGTTCTGCTAATCCTGGAGTTCCCTTCCAATAATATCCCCACCCCCAGCTTGATCAGTGGGCTTCTGTAAAAAAAATGGGTCCATCCTCTATCCAGACCAGGTTCACCGGATCACTCATGATCTCCAAAGATCCCTGGCCCTGAGATGTGTTAGAAAATCACACCCCATTGCCGCGATCCCACTGCAAAGGCAAGAGAGGACAGACTAGGGGGAATAGCGCGCCATAATGCAGATCTGTATTGGAATGTGATGGCTTGACAGGTTTGCAGGATGTAAATGATAAGCCAGAGGCGGCACAAAATAACTTTCTTGAACAAAGAAACACAACACCCCCCCATCTGATCGTCCCTAAATTAGTAAGGCGCGAGCTGAACTTCATTTTTCTCTCTATTTATTTTTTTTTTATAGCCTGATGGGTCATAATGATAAGAGAAATACATTTACACCATCTGCAGGCTTAGGAATGATTAGCAAATAGAGTGATTTTACTACAAATGGCTTTCAATGTTCAAAACAATATAACAATCCCCCAAACGTATATAAAGAAGTGTGCTGAGACCAAATCTCAAGCGCCATTTCCTCACAGACATTATAAAAAAAACAAAACAAACCAAAAAAAAACAAAAACATAAATTTAATGAAACATTGTGATTATAGCTTTTTCTTTCTATTGTCAAGATGTGTGGTGTTGTGTCCAGGGTTTTTATGTACGGCAATCTGCAAGATGCAGTTTAATTTTTATTAGATGTAGAAATGTAGAAAATATCACCAAACACAAAAATAGGATGGTTTCTGTAGCTATCTCCTGAATTAGCCCAGCTGTGGCATTCTGGGCCTTATCCACCCAGTGTAGCGAATAGCTTGCTTCAGCTGAAGACCTCTAGTGGTGGTACAAGTTTAAATTCTCATCTTGCCTCCTGCAACCTATGGACACCCTGTATAGACAAGGCTAGCAGCTCCACTGTGGTATAAAGATCTGTATGACATACATCATCTAAACACACGCTCTTTGGAATGAATGTCATGGAATATTACTTTTTAAGATTCTGTCTCACTGCTGTATTTTTTTTTTTTATATATAAAGCAATCTTGCTGAAACGTTGCAACCGTATATGAGCTTTCTATTTCATAGGTTTATAAGTGCGCAAAACAGAAAGTAAATGTACTGCATCCCTTTGAATGACACTTTCATTTCACAGGGATGATGGATCATGCATATTCATAGGGATGCTGGTTGTGTGTACTTCATGTAATCACTCCCATCTCAGTAGCTGCTGACAGCAAACAAAAAGTAGTTTTTCCAGTCAAACATATGCAGAGTTCCAAAGCATCAACCAGAGAGACAACACCAAGGTATGTTTGTGTAACACAACTTATTCAAATACTTGAACAATATAGAGAGCAATGTCATGAGCATTTTGTCCTAAGGGAAAGAGGAATATTATTTTATATATATATATATATATATATATATATATATATATATATATATATATATATATATATATATATATATATATACAGTGGAGGAAATAATTATTTGACCCCTCACTGATTTTGTAAGTTTGTCCAATGACAAAGAAATGAAAAGTCTCAGAACAGTATCATTTCAATGGTAGGTTTATTTTAACAGTGGCAGATAGCACATCAAAAGGAAAATCGAAAAAATAACCTTAAATAAAAGATAGCAACTGATTTGCATTTCATTGAGTGAAATAAGTTTTTGAACCCTCTAACAATAAAAGACTTAATACTTAGTGGAAAAACCCTTGTTTGCAAGCACAGAGGTCAAACGTTTCTTGTAATTGATGACCAAGTTTTCACACATTTTAGGAGGAATGTTGGTCCACTCCTCTTTGCAGATCATCTCTAAATCCCTAAGGTTTCGAGGCTGTCTCTGTGCAACTCTGAGCTTGAGCTCCCTCCATAGGTTTTCTATTGGATTAAGGTCCAGAGACTGACTAGGCCACTCCATGACCTTAATGTGCTTCTTCTTGAGCCACTCCTTTGTTGCCTTTGCTGTATGTTTTGGGTCATTGTTGTGCTGGAACACCCATCCACGACCCATTTTCAGTTTCCTGGCAGAGGGAAGGAGGTTGTCGTTCAGGATTTCACGATACATGGCTCCGTCCATTTTCCCGTTAATGCGATTAAGTTGTCCTGTGCCCTTAGCAGAAAAACACTCCCAAAGCAAAATGTTTCCACCCCCATGCTTGACGATGGGGACGGTGTTTTGGGGGTCATAGGCAGCATTTTTATTCCTCCAAACACAGCGAGTTGAGTTAATGCCAAAGAGCTCTATTTTGGTCTCATCAGACCACAGCACCTTCTCCCAGTCACTCACAGAATCATTCAGGTGTTCTTTGGCAAACTTCAGACGGGCCTGCACATGTGCCTTCTTGAGCAGGGGGACCTTGCGAGCCCTGCAGGATTTTAAACCATTGCGGTGTAATGTGTTTCCAATGGTTTTCTTGGTGACTGTGGTCCCTGCTAATTTGAGGTCATTCACTAACTCCTCCCGTGTAGTTCTAGGATGCTTTTTCACCTTTCTCAGAACCATTGACACCCCACGAGGTGAGATCTTGCGTGGAGCCCCAGAGCGAGGTCGATTGATGGTCATTTTGTGCTCATTCCATTTTCGAACAATCGCACCAACAGTTGTCACCTTCTCTCCCAGCTTCTTGCTAATGGTTTTTTGGCCCATTCCAGCCTTGTGCAGGTCTACAATTTTGTCTCTGACATCCTTGGACAGCTCTTTGGTCTTTCCCATGTTGGAGAGTTTGGAGTCTGCTTGATTGATTGATTCTGTGGACAGGGGTCTTTTATACAGGTGACTAGTTAAGACAGGGGTCCTTAATGAGGGTGACTAATTGAGTAGAAGTGTCTAACCACTCTATGGGAGCCAGTACTCTTAATGGTTGGTAGGGGTTCAAAAACTTATTTCACTCAATGAAATGCAAATTAGTTGCCTACCATTGAAATTATACTGTTCTGAGACTTTTCAATTCTTTGTCATTGGACAAACTTACAAGGGTCAAATAATTATTTCCTCCACTGTATATATATATATATATATATATATATATATATATATATATATATATATATATATATTTCTAATCATTCCTGGTCATGTGATATTAGGGGCAGGATTGGTGGGAGATAGGCTTCAATGAACTTAATATAGTTATTAACCGGTTCAGCACCGCAGTGCCGAAAATCTCATGCATCCGAGCAACGTTCACCTCCCATTCATTTGCCAATAACTTTATTGCTACTTATCACAATTAATTGATCTATATCTTGTTTTTTCTGCCACTAATTAGGCTAACTTTGGGTAGTACATTTTGCTAAGAATTATTTTTTTCTAAATCCATTTTAACAAGAAGATTAAGAAAGAAATAAAAAAAAATGCATTATTTCTCAGTTTTTGGCCATTATAGTTTAAAATTAATATACGCTACCGTAATTAAAACTCATGTGTTTTATTTGCCCATCTGTCCCGGTTATTACACGTTTAAATGTAAAATAAGATAACTGTTTCTTGAAAAATGTATGTGGGTGCAGTTTTGCACAGTCAAAAAAGTCCTGGATGTGAACGATCTCGCATCCAGGAACTAAAAGAACACGGAGAAGTTTCCTGGGGGGCAGAAATACCGAGCTCTCTCAATAGAAAGCGTCGTTTTTTCTGCGCGGAAGTTAGATCGGTGAATGGGAATTATATTCCCATTCACTGACCGGGGGCTAGCGGCAAGAGTGCGCCTGATCGCGCGCACCACGCGGCGGCGGCAGCAGAGCCTATCTGGACGAACTTACTCGTCCAGATAGGCCGAACTGGGACTCGCGCTGTGGCCGGCAGCGCGAGTCCTGATCGTTTGGGCTCCGTCTCGCTGTGAGGTGGGCGTGGCTGGTGGTCAGTAGGCGTGTGACGTCATGACGCGTTTCGGCGCTCTGCGCCTTCGTCGCAGGCGCTTATCCCTGTTGAGATAAGCGGTTGGCTGTCCGCTGACAAGTGAATACACAAATCATGTTTGTGAGTATAACTTTTAAATTTCAATAAACCACCTTTTACGATTAATGCGCTATGGCGCGCTCCATTTCTCTTTGATTATTATTATGTTTTGTACTGTTCATACACATGTTTATCTCATCACGTGTCGCCTTGAATATACTTTAATCCACTCCATGAAAAACATGGCCCTGACTTCTTGAACCTGAATTCTCTCCCAGGAGACTTTTTCACACCTTATTGATAGAATATCTTTTCAGCTGTCAGAAAGCAAAATAATATTTAAAGTGGACCTGTACTCTTGTACAGGACAGAAGGAAAACAGAGAGAAATACACCCTGTATGTATTTAGAGAGTTTAGCCTGTCTAATTCCCCCTCACCTGTGACTAAGCACAAGTTGTAATTTGATCCCTCAGTTGTGTCAGCTGCCTGCCACAGCAGAGACCTAATTTGTAAACACAGGAAACAATATATCTGCTTCCATGAAAGCAGGAAGTAGACAAACTGCAGATTTATTGCAGGATTTGTATCAGCTGTAACAAAAAAAAATTTTTCTTTAAAGGTTATTATGCTGCTGCTTATATTTTAGAGCAGGGGGGAAGTTCTGAGTTCAAGTCTGCTTTAAAAATAGGTTGTCCAAAAGTGACGCAAGTTTGATAAGCAAGGAGAAGACTGTATAAAAAATGACTGGTTACACTCATACGATTAGCAAAATAGTTAGCACATCCTTGAGTCTTCCTCTAACCGGCATTTCGATCTTTTAACCTATGGCAATCGCACTGTGTATGTTATTTCTTACATTTGTACGGTTACTAGCAGGCTACAACCAGAACTCACAGCGGTTTGAGCCAGGCTGGGCCTCTAGGTGCTGTATTTTAATATTTTTGTATTCCATCCCACGGACACAGAATTCCTGGAACATTTCAGGATGGCATTTTAAAACGGCCATAAATGAGGGTTTTTTTTTTTTTGTTATGACTGCTTGCTATAAAATCAGAGAGGTTTCAATGTTTTACAAGAGTCCTGGCTGGCTGAACCCCCCATTTAAAGTTTATCACCGCAGCAAATTAATGAGCTGGTCTCCTCAATGACAAGCTTCGTGTGCAGAGAAGTAGTCTGCACTGTTAAGGGACCTCGTCTGCAGAGTGCATGAGGAGCTTATACAGAAGTAGCCAGGGCAAGCCTCCTCTCGCTTTATACTCATATTATACCATGTACAGCTCTGGGTAACAGGATGGTAGCACTGTATAATAACAATCATGAACAGTACGTATCATCACACATCAAAATAGAGAGAATGGGGTTTATTCTTAAAGAGAACCTGAACTGAAAATAAAAAGTCAAAATAACCATACACAGGTCATACTTACCTCCTGTGTAGTCTACTACTCAATCTCTTTCTCCTCTCCTGCGTCCCATTTGTCCACTGTGATCAATGGATTTCTCTGTCTTCCATTTTAAAAATGGCCATCTACCCCCCTGACAGCTTCCTGGTCAGCACACTGTTAAACTGTAATATCACCCACTTGAGCCATAGGGAAACATGGACATTACCTTGCACATCAGTTGTAAACGACAGCTGCTGATATATAACTGACAGCAACTGGTATATTTCAGTTCTGACAAAATATTGTCAGAACTGAAAGGGATCACTGTAAGAAGAAAATGGTGAACCTCTGAGAGGAATGACGGTGAGGTTAGTATGTAATTTTCATTTGCAGCTACGTCATGTGTTTATTTTAAATAATTTTCCTAACTTCAGGTTCCCTTTAAAGAAGAACTATAATAAAAAGAAAAAAAACTGTATTAATAGCAGCAGAAACTATGTCCAACAATCCTTTTCTATTGCGGTAAAGCTCACAGCTTGTAGGATCCTAGTCCCTGACATTCCCCCTTTGGCTTCTTAAAGAGACACTAAAGCGAAAAAAAAATTATGATATTATGATTTGTATGTGTAGTACAGCTAAGAAATAAAACATTAAGATCAGATACAGCAGTCTAATTGTTTCCAGTACAGGAAGAGTTGAGAAACTCCAGTTGTTATCTCTATGCAAACAAGCCATTAATAACTGTAACTTTTGCATACACACCTATAGCAGATCTTCTGCTTTTACATCTACAGTATATAACATAAGCTGTAGTTATTCTTTAAGAATGTGCAAGGCAGTTATTGCTTTCATTCCATCAGATAACAAAGTTATCAGTTGGCTTAAAGAGTATTTTTATTTGTTGTTCTTGGGGAGCAGTGTTCCCAATGGCTTCTCCCCTGCAGCTCTCTGTGTCATTCGGCCAAGTTACGGCACTTAAACACAGAAAGAGAGAGAAGGAAAAAAACACGCATTCCCTCCACTGCAAGGACAATGCCCTTTAGGAGACGCTCAGCGGTGATTCCAGAGCAGACCCTGTAATTATTATAAACATACCACGAGGTTTAAACTGTAAGAGGTCATTTATATCCAGGCAGGAAGAGTCTCCCACTGGATTTTTCTGCAGCTTTTTATGAGCTTGTAACTAAAGGTTGCGAAAAAGTCAGCTGGCGCATCTTCTCGTTGCATATCTTAAAATAAAAGTGAATTGATTTTAAATAATAATAAAATGTTAAGACTTTAATAATAAAATGTTAAGACCTTTAATGGGTTCTGTGGATCAGATAAAAGAACAAAAACTGACACCTGAGGCTTCTACCGGCCCCCTGCAGCTATCATGTCCCGCGCAGTCCTCCTACGATCCTCAGTTTCTCGCCGCTGATACAGGTCTATTATTCGTCTAACAAGACGAATAATGCTCGCTCCTGCTCGCGTCTCCGGGAGCTTACTGCGCAGGCACAGTACCAGGTTTTCTTGTACTGCTTGTACTGCGCCTGTGCAATAAGCTCCCGATGACGCAGCGGGAGCGAGCACGTGTGTGGCCGTGCAGCTGCAGTTGATCATCTGGATCAATTGTACCGCAACCGGCGGCGGGGAACGGGTCATCGGAGGAGGACGGAGCGGGACATGACAGCTACAGGGGGCTGATAGAAGCCCCAGGTAAGTGTCAGTTTTTTTTTTTCTGCTCCACAGAACTCCTTCAACTCCAACCTTCCCCCACAAATAAAGAAAAAATGAAAGCTTAACTCTGACCTATCATATGTTTATTGTGTGTTTAGATAGTACTGACATCTTTTGCAGTGCTTTAACGCCCCACGTCGTGACTTTTTGCGTGACGAGCGATGGTTTCCGTGATCACGCAATGTGGGTATGTGCAATTAACTGGACAATGTTTTGCGATGGGCGGCGATTACGACTGTCGCAGAGGATTGGATCTTTGAGATCCTTGACAATTCCGGTGCAAATTGCCACGATTATTTGACCTCTAGAACCATCTAGCATATATGCAAGGCTTTATTATGTAGAGCAAAACATATTGCTTACAATACTACCAAGTGGTAACTGAGCAAGAGAGGTAGTTAAAGGGACACTTAAGCCAGAAAAAAAATGAGTTTTACTCACCTGGGGCTTCTACCAGCGCCCTGCAGCAGTCCTGTGCCCTCGTAGCCCTTCACTAATCGTGCAAAGAGCGCGTTGCCGCATTACCTACGCATAGATATGCGGCAACGCGTATTTTTGTACGTGTTGCGGCCCGCAATAGTGCTAATTAAAGTCAGGAATGTGGAGAAAGCTACGCGTGGCCAGTCCTGTCGGCAAAAACGAAACTAGCTGGCAGCGTGGGACCAGAGAATTAGGGAGGGGCTGCGAGGGCACAGGACTGCTGCAGGGGGCTGGTAGAAGCCCCAGGTGAGTAAAACTCTTTTTTTTTTCAGAACTCAAGAAAAAGTATTATTTCACTTGTGTAAGTGTCATTCTTTACCAGGAGGTTGCTGGGGTTCTAGAAAACTTTAGACAGAATATGGTGCTCCTATGGGGAGCAAAACGCAAATCTCAGCTGACCCATGGAGGGAATTATATTTAGCTTATCAAAATCTTTTGCTGTTGGTTAATTATCCTTTCAATTCATTTGCAACTCTTTGCATTGATGGACTCAGCTTTCTCTCCCCTTCTTATGCCCCATTCACACACTAAACCTCTGTTGGCTTTAACCACTTGACCGCTACAGGTTGTGTTCCCCTTATGGACCAGAGCAATTTGCCCCTGTCAGCGCTCCTCCCATTCAATAACTTTCTCACTACTTATCACACCAAAATGATCTATGTCTTGTGTTGTTTTTTTCCACCAATTAGGCTTTCTCGGGTGTTACTTTTTGCTAAGAATTATTATATTCTATATGCATTTTAACGGGAATAATAAGTTAGAAATGTAAAAAAAAAAAAAATTCTCAGTTTTCAACCATTATAGTTTTAAAATAAAATGTGTTACTGTGGATAAAAAACACATTTGATCATTTGTCGTGGTTATTACAACGTTTAGGTTATGTCCCTAGCACAATGTATGACGACAATATTTTATTTGGAAATAAAGGTGTACATTTTCAGTGTTGTGGTTTTTTTTACACTGTATCACTCTTGTTTATGAACACTTTCACTCTACATCACAAGCTCTGATTTGCAAAAATAACATTAATATACCCTCATGACATACATATTAAAAATGTTAAAGTATTTACGTATTTTTTGTTACAAGTTTTGTTACAAGTATTGTGTTTTGTTACAAGTATTTTGGTAACTATGGGGGGGGGGGGTGTAAGGGGTTAATTAATGGGGGATTTATTTATTTTATTTAAAGGGGAACTTCACCCTAAACAAACATACTGTCATCAAGTTACATTAGTTATGTTAATTAGAATAGATAGCTAATATAATCTCTTACCCACCCTGTTTTAAAAGAACAGGCAAATGTTTGTGTTTCATGGGGGCTGCCATCTTTGTCATGGGGGCAGCCATCTTTTTGGTTGAAAGGAGGTGACAAGGAGCAGGAGACACAGTTCCAACTGTCCTTTGTCCTGATAACCCCTCCCAGCTGCATGCGCTAAGCTTCAAATGTCAAATTCAAAATGTAAAAAAAAAATTGCACCAAAACAGCAGAACGAGAACAACAAAATCAGAAATCCCATCATGCTTTGCACAGCATCAGGGGAAAAAAGCCCGGGCAGTTTTCTTCTGTGCAGCTAAAAATGAGGCTTGTATAAGAGAAACAAAGTTCTGATGCTGTGAAACTGT